>NC_041390.1:571555551-571576299 GCF_002162155.2 Triticum dicoccoides | reverse complement strand
CTAATAGTTTAGGCATAATTATCCGGCCATTAGGCCATTAGTGCATGGGCTAAACTCATGTCAAGCCCAAAACGCAAGAAGGGCCAAGGGCCGAGGCTGCAGCCTGCATACTACGCATGTATACGCTGGTAGCATCCACATCTCAATCGATCAACGATGAACGACACGCACGCGACTAGCTTCCTGGAGACCTGGACTCTTTCGTCCGCGACGCGCCGCTAGCCGCTGGCGCTAGGGCTTCATTGACGCCGGCCGCCGGGCGTCGCGCCGCCGTGTTTCGCCCGTCGTCGATTGCTGATTCGCGAAGCTGCCGCCGACCGCGCATCAATCCAGTACAGGCAGCCGCACGGAATTGCCACAAGCCCACACCGAATTCCTAACTGATCCTGTCCCGTGATCAGAGAAGGAGGTATTATTGTCAGGTTCATACTACTCGTCAGTTTGATTCAATAAATCAATTGATCAACTGTTAGTACTTACTACTTAGTGGTTAGTGACTTAGTATATTTTGGCACTTGTCACATCAATTCCAGATTACATATCTGCTTTGTACTTATATAAGAACTGCATAGGTCATGAGGAAGAAGAAGACACCACCGATAAGTAATTTTTTCAAGCCAATTGCTTCAAACTCTACAGTTGAAAATGCAAATGCACCGTGGAGGTCGATGTCACAGAGCAACCCACTGATAACAGTGTCCCCAATCTCAGTTCAGTTGATATGCCACCCCCCAAGCAAAATATTGAGGCATCTGTAGAAGTAGAAGTTCTAGAACAACAAAGAATCGGAAGCACACCATTGAGCGAGACCCTGGAAAGCGCAAACAGATTTGGGAACTCCCTCTTGATAAGCAAAATGAAGCACGCCAATTCTATATTTCTGAAGGCCGATACATGCCATACATGAGAGAGTATCCATATAATGATGATCCACCAAAACATCGTCGGCGTTTCCAGTACAGTTGGTTCAAGGATTTTGAATGGCTTGAGTTTTCACCTTACACAAAGCGTGCATATTGCTTCCATTGTTTCCTCTTCTCAAGAAAGCCGGTTGGGAAGTGCGGCTCAGAAACATTTACTGTTTTGGGCTTTGATAGGTGGAAGAAGGTGAATAATGGGAAAGAGTGTGCTTTTTTTAACTCATATGGGTAAAGATGCTGGTTCAGCCCATAACTTCTCAGTTCGTTGTTATGATAATTTCAAAAACAGCATGACTCATATTGATAAGGTGTATGGGAAAGCAACCGCAAAAACGATTTTAGATGCAAGGCTAAGGCTCAAAGTTACAATTGATTCCATCCGGTAAGCAATATTTTTCTTCCATCTTATGTTACAATAATTAAAATATTATATCTTGTAGTATCCTAACAAAACAATTATATGACATGATGCAGGTGGTTAACATTCCAGGCTTGCGCTTTTAGAGGGCATGATGAATCTCCGGGATCCATTAACCGGGGTAATTTCCTAGAACTGGTAAAACTTTTGGCTTCTTATAACAAGGAGGTGAAAGATGTTGTCTTGGAAAATGCTCCTGGAAACGCAAAGTACACATCTCATCAGGTTCAAGAGGAAATTCTTGCTATACTTTCTCGAAAGGTGCAAAGAACAATTAGAGAAGAAATTGGTGATAGCAAATTTTGTATAATGGTTGACGAAGCTCGCGATGAATCCAAGAAAGAGCAAATGGCGTTGGTCCTCCGGTTTCCTGACACTGAAGGGTTCATACAGGAGCATTTTGTTGATGTCATTCATGTGAATGACACTCTTGCATTGACTCTCAAGGAGACAATTTGCACTGTTCTAGCAGATAACAATTTAAATATGGAAGATATCAGAGGTCAGGCCTATGACGGGGCCAGTAATATGCGAGGGGAGTGGAACGGATTGAAGGCTTTAATTCTGAAGGCGTGCCCTTATGCATATTACATTCATTGTATGGCGCATCAGCTTCAATTGGCCCTTGTTGCAGCATCACGAGAGGTATATGAAGTGCATAATTTTTTTCAACATGCCAATTTTGTCATAAATGTTGTTAGTGCTTCACCTAAACGCAATGATGAGTTACTAGCAAATCAAGCCACCGAAATTGCACGTGAAATTGAGCTGGGGGATCTTGATACGGGAAAAGGGGCAAACCAGATAGGTTCTTTACAGAGACCAGCAGACACTAGATGGAGTTCGCACTTCAAGTCAATTCGGAGCTTGAGGAAGATGTTTGGTGCCACGATTACAGTCCTACGAAGTATAGCGAATGATCGTTCGGTGACACAATATTCCCGTGGAGATGCTAGAGGCGCCCTAAGGATAATTGTTTCTTTTGATTTTGTGTTCATTTTGCACCTCATGGAGAGGATTATGAAAATCACAGATGTCTTGTGCCAAACACTCCAGAAGAAATCTATGGACATTTTGAATGCATTAGATACACTCTCTAACACTAAGGTGCTCCTCGCTGATCTAAGAGAGGAAGGATGGGAACCTCTCATAGAGGAGGTTAAGACCTTTTGTGTGAAGCATGAAGTTGAGATCCCCGATATGAGTCGCAAGTATGTCCCTTACTCCCTTTCCTCTACTGTATAATAGAATAATATTGATCACATATGCTTTACTCTAACACATATACTGTATTTGTAATTTATAGGTATGTTGATGTGACTAAGTCTCGGAATAAACATAATAACATCACGGTGCTTCACCACTACAAAGCAGATGTGTTCAATGTGGCGATAGATCAACAACTGGTTGAGCTAAATGACCGTTTTAGCGTTCAGACAACAGAGCTAATGACACTCTGTGCATCCTTGGATCCAAGGCATGACTCGTTTGACATATCAAAGATTTGCATGCTTGTGGATAAATTCTATCCAGCGGATTTTTCTAGTCAAGAGCAGGCTCGCCTGGAGTCACAACTTCCACACTATCAGTTAGATGTTTGCAACCATCCAGAGCTGAATTCTTCGTCATCACTGGCTGATTTGACCGTTGCATTGCATAAAACAGGTAAAGCCTCTGTGCATCCAATGGTTGATAGATTATTGCGCTTGGTCATCACTCTCCCGGTGTCAACTGCAACTGCGGAGAGAGCTTTTTCAGCAATGAAGATTATCAAAACACGTCTCCGAAGTAAAATGGGTGACAATTTTCTTTGACCTTACATGGTTGTATACATTGGGAAGGAAATAGCTGCAAAGTTCAATGTTAATGAGATTATTGATTTGTTTGATCGACCGGCTGGGGGGCGTAGATCTGCATTCAAACTAGTAGAAATGTAGTCTTTTTATTGTAAAGCTTATACTATTACATGTTTGATATCGATACAATATTCAAGACTTGAAATATGTTTGTGTTATGTCTGATGTGTGCTTCAATGTGTTCCTCGCCCCCCCATGGTGAAATCCTGGCTCCGCCCCTGCTTGCCTGCAAGAAGTTTCACGACAACGTGGCATGGTTTTGACCGGGTCTCTTTCCACGTGGCAATCCATGACGGATCTTCTTCTTCCTTCTCATTCTAACTCAGCTAGGCATTTCGCCGAGCTACTAGCACGCATCGAGCAACAAGAGAAGGACGTGGGAGTGGAGGCCTCCACGGAGGTGGCTTTGGTCCTTGCCTCCTTGGGGACGTTCGCAAGGCCGTTACCGTCGTGCCGCCCGCGACACCACGCCGACCTCATGCCCTGGCCTCGGTCTCGCTTCCTCTCCTCTGCTCTCGCTCTCTTCACCCCGTCCAGAGCGCGACAACGTCCACCAGAAGCCAAGCGCAGCGGCAGCGAAGCCGCTGAACCGCCCACCGTACCTCCCTCTCCTGCCGCCACTGTCGGTCACGATGATCAGGAGAGTGACCCCGATGATGGAGCTTGGTGTGTGGACGAGTGCAGCCGGCGGGCTGCCCAGTAGAGGCGCGCGTTGCTATTGCGAGCCTCGCTGTCACGGCCATCGCAGCTTCAAGGTTGAGTACTAAGAAGAAGCAGGAGGTCTGTGTCGAGCTCCAAGCTGGACTACCCAAACGCATCAATGGCGAGTGCGGGGACCATGGAAAGGCACATGCCTGGTTGGTGTAGAGGCGGCACCGAGCTCATGCGGGAGCCCACGGCCAGCGCACCAGCATGTGGGAGCCCACGGCCGGTGCACCAGCATGTGGGAGTAGCCCGAGGGAGGAGGACGAATGGGAGGGACTCGGTCGACCAGCGGGACTCTGTCGCTGGACACAGGCCGCATGGTGGCGACCTGCCGGAGCAGAGATGCACGCAATTGCCGATGCTCGGTTCATCCGGGCGTCCTTTGGCAGGAACCGGTGTTGATAGCAGAGGCCTGGGAGCATAGGGAGCGGCAGGATGCGGCTACCATAGAAATTAGTGGCCCAGGAGCGCGGACGAGCAACGCACACCAACTGGTCGACGAAATGCCAGACTGAGGTAGGATGAAAAGGGAAGATGATCTGAGTAGGAGAGAGAAAAATTGTTAGCTGTCTACATCGGGTCAGAACCATGTTGAATACCGCTTTGGCTGGGATGAAGGACAAAATTTGTCCGGTATTAAAAGTTGAGGGTGCAAGTTTTCCGGTTTTAGAATTGAAGGACTAAAGTTGAGGCTGCAAATTGTTCGGTTTTAAAATTGAAGGACCAAATCTAGGCTATGTCAAGAGTTGAGAGACAAGAAGTATACTTTTGTCTTAATAAAATGGAACATGGACCGAAAAATAAGTTTTCACCCAACATTGGACAATGGAACGAACACTATAAAAACAATAGTTCACAAGCTCATACCAAACATGCAGATAGACACGACAGCTATGAACAGACAAGGAATATATTGTCGAAGTTACAACAACTTCTTGACATGTCACTAAATTTTGTTCTTGACTGTTTTCTTCTTTGTAGTATTTGCTCTTTCATGGCAGAAACATGACGTCCACATCACCCAAAACCACTTGTGAAGTCGGTTCATGGCGAAAACTGGATTGTATTAATAGTTTGGCTTTCCAATTTGGATGGTGAGTACAATATTGAGAAGTGGACTTTAACTAGAGTTTAGAGTAAACATGCTTGCTTCTTCCATTCTAAACAAATACATATAGTTCATTGTTGGTCACACATCTCAGTGTACATTTACAACTAATGGGGTGTTTGGTTAGCTTATCGCTTGAAAATAAGCAACTATCGGATGATGTGGCAAAGTTGTTGTGTACATGAAGTTGTTGTGGGCAGTGGAGCTATTTGACAACTGGTTGTCTGAACTGTGGATGTAGAGTAAAATGTCTAGAATACTCTATGAGATGCCGAGAGTTCTACATTTGGCTTATTTTCAAGTTATCTATGTGAGTGTATTAAAATATTATTTAACTTGACAATATTATTTAAACTAGTTTAATGAAAATGGTCCGGTTTACTAACAGAAAGATGACATATCCTTGGATGAGATAGACCGACAGATAAACAAATTCTACCTATATTTTTAAATTTGTAACACATTAATGATGCAAGAAACAAAAAACTATAGTAGTTGTGGTACATCATCATCGCTTGTTCATACGTCTTGGTGATGTGTAAGGGGTGGCTTCTGGCACATGCCTCTAGCACGAACCGGTAATTGTTGTTGCACGTTGCTAGAGAGCAACCACTTACTCTCTAGGGGTACCCAAGAGCCTCGTATTTTAGGTAAGGGTGTGTGGTCCCCATTCATTCCTGTCTATAAATGATAGGTTTGTGTACCTCCCCCGCTCCATACACAAGAAACCAGGAAAGGACACGCACATGGATTTTTTTAAATCAAAGGGGTTTACCCTCTTCTCCAACTTTTATTAAAGACAAGGCAAAACCACAAAATAAACATTTCACAGCTCTCGGCTACAATATCAGTAGCTGCAACAGGAACATTGCTAAGAAAGTAGACATATCAAAACACCACTACAAATAGCCAGGCCAGGCAATCCTAAGAAGCTCCCCACAGTGATGATCAAGGAATCTTATGCATTAGAGGAGCAGTGTAGCATGGGAATCTAAACACAAGATCTTCCATTGTTTGACCCAAGAACCCACTAAATCCAGGATGAACCGCAAGGCGCAAGCTTTGCCATTTTCGACCCTGGAAGACAAAATCATATTGAAGCATTCATAAGCCCCAACAAGTAGCAGAAGTGACCAACTTAATCGCATCAAATTGATCGCTTTGCTTCCAAAACTGGTGAAGAAATATAAAAGAACATGGTACATGGATGTTAAGAATGCCATCAACTATAGCCCAAGTTCTCTCTCCAACAATATCAAAGAAAAGATGTTGTATGGAATCAAGCTCATTGCAAACACACATGTAGGATCAGCCATAGAGTGATGTTTAGTGAAATTATCTCTAGTTAAACTTTTATTATGCAAAATGAGCCAAATAAATACATGAATGTTGGGGGCACCTTAATTTTCAAAATACAATCTTTCAAGTCAGGAGACACCCCCTCCCCCCCTAATTAATAAGTTCAAACATGCAGACAGGTGTGTCACTCTCAGATAAAAACTTGGTGCCTCTAACTAGTGAGACCAACTCATACCATAGATAAAGTGTAGTCATCAACACATCTTCTGAAAGTAAGTTTTAGGTTATCACCATCCCAAACTTGAGCAATAGAGGCATCATGTTGTTCACAAATCTCAAAGAGATCACCAATCAGAGTTTTCAAAGAATCGACTCCTATCCATATGTCATGCCAGAAGGCAATATATTGGCCATTACCAGGTTTCCATTTATAAAAATTCTTAGCAGTAGCAAAATCCCAGGATGTGCTTTTCCAAAAAGGAGATCCCAGACCAAGTTGAGCCCAAAGAATATATTGGGTTTATCAGTATTATACTTTAAACAAAGCAACTTCTTCCATCACTATATCTGTCATCAAAGAATCTTTTACTCCAAGAGGCAAGCATATCCATATTAAAATCCCTAAGATTAGGAACCACCACCCCACCAAATTATATTCTCCTAGAAATAAGCTCCCAATTGGGCAAATGGTACTTATGTTCATCTCCGAAGTTACCCCTGAAAAACTAAGACATCTAGGTGGTAATGACTTCAATAGTCCATTTAGAAAATGTCGTCATAATTGGAGTTCTAGAATTTGAACATACTTGAAACACATGGGTTTGTTAGAGATTGGACTAGTATAGCAACGTGTCTTCTACTTTCTAGTGCATACCGTGTTGTTATCAGAAGGTCGTATTTGAGCAGTGGACCTACTCCTCAATTTGAAGATAAGGAGATAATACAAGGCCTAACATAACTATGGTGGTGGTCTCTTATTGATTGGATGCAAGGCATAGTACATTGTATGTAGTTGATACTCACATCCGAGCAAGCATTTCCTCGATTTGCATGGTGAACAACTTAGGGCATCTCCAACACTGGCCCGCAAACCAGGCACACTGAACATCTTAGGGCATATCCAATGCTCACCGGCAAACCAGACACTGCATCCATCCATGGACCGGGTGGGTGACGCGGAAGTCATCCATCCAAAGCTAGCCGCATACAGCCGCCACCATTTTTTTCTTAAAGTCTGCATACATCCGGATGCTCAAAATAACCGCATATCTAGTTTCAGTTCAGCTAAAAAATGTTTAAATGTTCAAATGCAGTACTATTTCTAATTTAAATACTACACTCCAACAATATTGTCCCCCTTAACCGTCCACATATGCTTAATCAGATCTTCCTTTAGTTGCTCATGAGTTTCTCGATGCCAAAATTGTTGATGCATTTGAACAAACTCGTCAATGTGGCAGGATTCTGGTCTGAAAGTTTGATATGATCATCCATGTTCTCAAATTCAAGACGAACAACAACATCCTCACCCTCATTCTCCATGATAAGATTGTGCATGATGACACAACATGTCATAACCTCGCACAAGGTCTATGGATCCCATTGTTTAGCAGTTCCACAAACAACTGCAAAACGTGTCTACAGAACTTCAAATTCTCTCTCAACGTCCTTTCTGACAGCTTCTTGTTTTTGGGCAAAGTGAGACTTTTTTGGCCAATTGGGTCCGAGATGGATTTGACAAAGGTAGGCCACAGAAGATAGATGCCATCAACCAGATAGTAGCCCATGTTGTATTCATACCCATTTTTTGACAATATATTGGCAAGGAGCAGCTTTTCCTTCAGTCAGCCTAGCAAACAATGGTGATCACTGCTACACATTAATGTCACTATCATACATGGGCATGCCAAAGAAAGTGTGCCAAATTCAAAGATCATGTGATGCAACTGCTTCAAGAATGATGGCGGGCTTCTTAGCATGACCATAATATTACCCGAGCATTTGGACAGTCTTCCATCTCCATGCATGCAGTCAAGAGATCAAAGCAAACCTGGCCACCCTCTTGCTTAAGACATTGCCAAGATCCTCTCAGTGTCTGCGACAGTCGGTACTCTCGGGTACTGAGGTCCAAACATTAAGACGACAATGGTAGCAAATCTTACATGGCATCTCCGCATGTGCTCTGAGACATTCATAGGTACTCGTCCTGAATCAGCTATCATGCCATATGCAAGCATCTAAAGAGTAGCCGTGCACTTCTAGTAATTGGAGAACCCAATCCTTCCCATTACATCCTTCTTCAAGATGAATTAGTCATCAAAGGACCGGGTGCCATGGTAGAGACGATCGAAGACATTTTTTGCATCCCAAAGTGTCCGCAAAAATTGTAAGCTAATCAGGCGTTGGGAAAAAGTAGTCGTTCATCAGCGTCAAATGGTCATGTGCCCTGCTATGTTTGTGCACTTGATGACCCTTAAGCGATGCCCTGAAATTTAGAACATGTTCTTTCACACACTCTGCATATGCAAGGACCGTCTACATCATCGTCGTCTCATCACTGTAGTCGTTCTCATCGGATGAGCCATCACATGACTAAATATAGTGCTCGTATATGTACTCCATATCTGAATCCATTGCTTCAAAGAAGAAGGGATAAAAATTTAGCACCGACATTTCATCAAACAATTGTCGGGCATGGTGAGTACCGTAGGGGCGGATGGTACCGATGTGGCTGACGAAGGAGAGGCGTGGAAAGACAGCAAAGGACAAGCAATATGGAGCCTTGGTGTAGCGAGGGAGGTGACAGAGTCATCGAGTTCCGTCAAGGGTGTGTCGAGGCGTCCGGGGTGGTGGAGCAGCAATGAAGGCAAGAGAGAAAACAGATGCAGTGAAAGATGAGAGCATGGAGATGCGAGGTCCGGTAGGGGTTTTGGTAGGGTTTTGGGTGGGTCGTGGGTGTTAGAGTCTTATGTGAATGTTGTCTGGACTCCCACAAAGCTGCC
This sequence comes from Triticum dicoccoides, assembly GCF_002162155.2. NCBI lineage: Eukaryota > Viridiplantae > Streptophyta > Magnoliopsida > Poales > Poaceae > Triticum > Triticum dicoccoides. The sequence goes on along the minus strand of NC_041390.1, from coordinate 571,566,991 downwards.
CAAGTATGTTTCGTGTTTGTGGAAAAATCGCGTCTGAACCGGTCGACGGACCGATATAAGCCCGCGTTGGATGGCTAAGCACACCCGGGCTGCATGGTCCGGACGGTTGTGGATGCATGGTCTGTGGGTCCGGTTTGGAGATGCCTTTATAGGACCAAATGTTTGTACTAAAACTTGAAAATGAATAGTTTGTTTTTGGCCGCCGAGCGGCCTTGGCAACATGGTCGGGTCATGGGTCCATGTTCACTTGTCAAAAAAAAATGCAGCACCCATTGTTTCCTTTTTGTCATGATTTTAGTCCAGCAGATGCAAATGCGTGTTTCGGGCAGCAAAACTAGGCACGTCAGCAACTACATTGCCTCATCGACCAGATATGTTCATAGGCTTCTCAAATCTCAACTATCTTTCAATTGCTTCAAATAACTCCATGTATATAACATACTTGCCATTTTAATTTGCTCCCTTCATAATTTATAGGACACATCCACCTACTTCATTCAAAGACGGCAAAAACAATGTGGGTATTGCACACCATCTGTTCTCATATACAACTGCGCTGCCTACTTGCCTCCATCAAATGGATACCTGGATACAACAAGAGCACGATTGAAGCTACATGTTTGAACTCACCTACTCCTCGCGCGTGTGAAGAGAGCTTGGTGTACCTCTACGTATAGTTAGACAATCACGTCAGAGAACACATTTTTCTTATTCGAACGACCATAAGGACTAGAAACCTTATGCATTCATAGGCCGACTTGGATTAGATGTCAAAAATGAGTGGCACCGGGAAAAAGTCTCATTGAATCTACAAGATGCAATGGAAGAAATATCAAAATCCTGCAATCCATTGTCTTTCTGTCACATAAGGCAATCTTCCCCCTACATTTTGTGCAATACCTTCTTGTCATGAATTCATTGGCAATCAATGTCTTGTAGCATTGAGGACGGTGTGTACCAGGTGTGTACAAAGAACGATCAGTACTCTCACTCTGCAACCATCCAATCCCATTGGTATAAGCATTGAAAGAGAATTGTCTCCATGTTTTGTAAGAAAAATAATTCAGAGCGTTTAGATCACTAAAGTAGTGATCTAAACGCTCTTATATTTCTTTACGGAGTGAGTAGTATCAAACATAATTCGTGGTTCTAGACATATGCTCAGATACACATGTTTTTAAGGGGATTACCCGACCTCTGCATCACATGATGAACACAACCATTTTATTAAATATAGATAAAGTACAAGTCACCGAGTAGCAGACAATAGTACAATAACAAAAAATACGACCACAACTGGTCGTACCCGAGATTACATAGCTCATCCAACCAAATTGGTTGAATACACCCCATGCAACCGTTTCCAGTCGGGTGCACCCAGAGACCATAAGAGCATGTGTGTCCGCATGTTGTAGTGATGACCACATATGATTTGAAGTTGTAGCACACTACATGATGTGTTAAAAACACAGTCATTCCGGTAATTCCATATTGCCGAGAGAAAGGCACAAACTCCCGCACGGATGTGACCCTTCAATATGATGAATACCACCCAACCAGTTTCCAAAAAAATTTGGAATACTTGTTAGCGGTACTAAATTGTACTCCCTCCGTCACAAAATTCTTGTCTTAATTTTTTCTAAATATGGATGTATCAAGTCACGTTTTAGTATTAGATACATCCGTATCTAGACAAATATAAGACAAGAATTGTGGGACGGAGGGAGTATGTAACATGAATTGTGTGCTAAATCAAGGTACTACACTACAAAAAAATACACTTCCGTGATGATACATGTTTGTCACAGTAGGTCACATTTTCCGTCATGCATGTACATCCATGACGATTTTATGACAGAACCAAGATAGTCATACCTGTGCTGTCGTAGAAGTGTTCCATGACATTACCAAAATTATCATCACGGAAGTGTCCACTTCCATGATGATAAATCCCGCGTCACAGAAGTGCTTTCGTCAAGGGTGACCGACACGTGGCATCCACCGTAACAGAACACCGTTAAGCTATTGGGTTGGGTTTTGGATCCGATAACTCGTTAACAGCCCCGACTAATGGGGATTTTCCACGTGTAAAATCATCATTGGCTGGAGGAAACACGTGTCGGCTCATCGTTGGGACAGATGTCATCCACTCATTGGACAGAAGGCGCCTATGATACGTCGACACGTGGCATGGCCCAACAGAGGCCCATTCCTGTGAAAAGGCCGGCCCGTTTGACTTGGTTAAAAGGTGGCGGGCCAGCCCATGTAAAGCCTGTTAACGGCATGTTCACATATAGCCCATTTACAGCCTGCTAACCCAAGGCCCATTATGCCCTATCCAAATTAGGCCCAGTAGCATCATCTGGGCCACCCAATATGATTTCAGCCCATTTTTACTTATGACCCATCTATGGCCCATGACGTCTTTCGGCCCATATGAGGCCCTATGTAACTCTTGGCCTATTAACGGTCCATGGTGAAACTGGCCCGTAATGAACAGTGTATCACTTTACACCCATTAACGACCCGTGGTGAAACTGGCACGTAATGAACAGTGTATCATTTTATACCCATTAATGGCCCGTTATTCCGTTGGGCCGTTTCCAGCCCATGTTATCTTTCGGCCTTCTCAGAGCCCATTTATTCTTGGGCTCATTTCCAGCATTCGTTTACTTACGGTCCATTACTATCATTTTCTGCTTGTGGGCCAAATTCAGCCCGTGGTTACAGTCAACCCGTTTGTGGTCCGTTAATACGTTGGGCCGTTTTCATAGCGTCATCAAATACGGCCTATTAACGATGGCCCTTTATGGTCGGCCCATGAATAGACGATTCGGACTCTAGCCCGTTTACGTCCATAATGCGGCCTGTTATTGGCCCATGTTTGGCCAATCGATCATACTGCCCGTACAAGGCCCATTGATGATACGGCCCGTAGAAGACCCATTGTTTCTACGGCCCATAGAAGGCCCATTGTTTCTACGGCCCGTAGAAGGCCCACTATTTCTACGGCCCGTAGAAGGCCCACTGTTTCTACGACCCGTAGGAGGCCCAGTGTCACTATAGTAAATATTAGCCCATGGTTATTGTGGCCTAGTTTTAAAAAATGGGTTATTGCAGCCACTAGCAAATCGCAGAAAAAGAACTGCAATGACTACAAGCAAACAAATAAACAAGACAACAAGGAAATAAATAAGCAAGCAACTTATGCTAGGCTATCACGGCTATCACACATATTACATCCACTGGGCATCAAAGTTTGCCACAAGTGCAAATAAATGCGCCGACAAAAGAATATACAAAACTGAGAGCACTTCAAAAGGCACTAGGCCTGGCCAGGTTGGGCCCCCCAAACAGCTGAAGAAGCTGAGTAGACCTCAATTGTGTCAACGATAGATGCATCAACACTAGATTTAAGGCATGATAGTGCGCACGGCAGTCCTCTGACATCTACATTGCATATTTGACTTCAAGTCGGAGCTGAGCTGAAGCAAGCCTTTCCGCTTTAAGTTGAGACTGAAGAAGTCGAACTGATTGAGGCAGCGACTGCACAGAGGTTGTCTCACACCTGCTGGTGAGTAGCTTCAACTCACTGTCTTCATCAAGACAGGACCTTGGGGTCATCTCGCTGTCCTCAAGATGGTTTGGCTCACTATCTTCCCTAAAGTTCTGCCTGGCATAAGATACGAGTCTGAAAGAGAAACAAGGAGACACGTAACAGGTTTCACAATTATATAAGCAAATAAATGGATCTGTTCTGCATAAGGAACATGTTTTTACAACTACAATTTGAAACTGGTAGTTGTTGCAAACATCCAATCAGATGTAAATAGCAAAGCAAACAACAGTGGAGGAAATGATGCATATCCAAATCTATACTAGAACAAAGTTTGAAGGCTTGAGAAGGATGAACTTACATTACATGTTAACACGGGCTGGATAAAGCCCTTCTCCATGTTGATGGAAGGATAATTCAATAAATTCCCCAAAGAAAATTCATTATAAGCGTTGCCATTATTCTACATTTTGCAAAGAGTAAATATAGATCAAATAATATTGGAAGAAACAGAGGATAATAAAGCTCAGGTGCAGACCGATGATACATAATCAAATAGAAATTAATTAAGTATAGCGTTACAAGGCAAAAGGGAGAGAGGTACTGACAAGAGCAATGCAAAGCCCATTATTGTTTTGAGATCGTATGATCCTTTGAGCAAGGAGATTCATCTGAAATTAGTTTTCATACAAGAGAGAAGGTAAGGCACAAGCAGAAATTTAGGATTCAAATTTTGAATTGATATCATAGACAGTACTTGACGCTGGGCTCCCAACAGTTCTAATAGGGGTTTGGCCACTTGAGTAGGGGTAAAGTGTGGTACAGTTGGGCCTGTGTTTTCTGTGGCTGCTGATCTATCTGATTTAACAGGTATCACTACCTTTTCCAAATACCTAGTTTGTACTCCCTGAGGATCTGCACTCACCCTCTTCCTTTTGTACATCTATTACGAAAGAACAACATTTGACTGGAAAAACATAGTGTGACGACACATGGAATAGGTACAGAAAATGGATAGGTATGGCATATACTCATATATGATGCTTAAACTAAGCAGATGGTGTAACAAAGTAGAAGTAATGCAAGAGGTCAGATGCAAAATATGTGCGACCAATACAACTTTGCAAAGTTAGAGCAAGCACCTTGATGGGTGAATAAGATAGGCCATCCTCCACCATGCCAAGTTTGTTAGCCAGTGGATCGTTTCGCAATATTCCTCTCGTGCGCCCATTCTCATATTCATTTTGACAATGTTCAATATCTGACATGCATGAAAACATAAAAACAAGTGAGATTTTCTTTGTAATGCAGAAGTGATTCTAATCCAATACTGCCTCCCTGTAAACCCCTTTGTGCTATCTCTGCAATTCTTTTAAAAGATGCCATGCATGATGTAATTTGTTGTGTGCATTAATATAATGTGGCCTACTACTCAAAATATCAGAGCTCCAGAAGTGATGACACTTCGCAGATGATAGCTTCAACATATAGTAAAGAAGAACAAGTCGACCTGGCCTGACAGATCCAAAATATACTAAGGGAGAACAACTCGACCTGACCAGTCGACCGCAAGAGAAGAGTATCATCTTAAAGAAGAGCAGAAGAGCAAGCAGATTGAAGATATTACAAGTCTTTCAATACAATGTCGGTTGGCCACCCATGATGAACCAGAGCGCACAGAGAAATAATATTCTTTCCAGTCTCTCCATATGTGGCTCACATGCATTTTGAAACTAAAGTAGGAACATTTAGCTAACCAATTAAACATCTCTCAGTTTTACTAATATCAGCAATAATATCAGATATGAATTTGTACAACTAAGCTTGTTTAGCTCGATGGGTGGAGCGGTGCTATTACGACACGAACCACGTAGGCTGATTGTGGTCATCATAAAATGGGGAAAACATAAGCATGATGAGTACAATGTTGACCATGGCATTGGGATGGCAGATCTGAAGTTGCAAACTGCGCAAAGGGTAGTTATCAACCGATGGTTGCTTTGAAATAACAACTAAGATTTGGTATGGACAAGAAAGTACGGTCAACAAGTGACAAAGAAATGCAATTATGCTGTCTCTCTATATGTCGCGACATGCATTTGGAAACTCAAGTGGGACCTTTAGCTAACCAATTAAATGTGTCAGTTAACTAATATCAGTATCATATCACAATCATATTTGAACAACTAAGCTTTCGAATTCTGAGTGTTGTGTTGTTTAGCTTGAAGGGTGGAGTAATGCTAGTACGACAGAAAGCACCTACGCAGATCATAGTAGAGTATATAAAAGGGGAAAACCCTAAGCATCAAGAGAAAAATCAGGAAAGTGGAACTAGCTGGACCAGTGGGTGGCGCACATGATTTTCGAAACGAATATAGGAACATTAGGTGACCAATTAAACATTCTCTGTTTTAGTGATATGAGCATCATATCAGATTCGTATTTCAACATGTAAGCTTTCGGTTGAGGTCTTGAGGAGCAGTGCTAGCACGACACAAAGCACCTACAAGGATGGTAGTGAATATAAAGGGGGGAAACCATAAGCTTTATGAGTATAGTGCCCGTGCCATGGCGGATCTGAAGGTGCAAACTGGACAAAGCTACTTCGCAACCAATGTTTGCTTTCAACTAGCCACTACGATTTGGTACGGACAAGAAAAGTACAGTAAACAAATTACGATCTATTTTTTGGGTGAGATCAATAACTTAAGCACATATGGAAGAGTACCACCTCTCTTGCGACGCCGTGTAGGCCTATGCTGATACGTTGAGGGTGCTGCCGGTGCGATGGCTGTCGGCGGCGGGGAAGAAGACTTTAGACGGCAGACGACCGGGTCGGGGGATATATCCTGTTGCCGTGGACGAGGCGGTCGTAGGAGCGGCAACGGCAAGGTGGACGACGGCGCCGATGAAGCGAGAGGAAGCGATGAAAGGATCCTGGTCCAGCGCCCTGGATGAGAGACGTCCATCTCTTGTAGTGGACGACGGGGTAGGGGTAGCGGCTCCGGCAAGGTGGAGGATGGGGTGGCGGACGGAGGAGGCCGGCCGCAGTGCGGAGGTTGTCGTGCCACCGACGGTGTATGAATGGGGAAATGGAGGGGAGGGGGATCTCAAACTTTGGGACGCGCTTCTCTGAAATGGGGGAAAGTTACGAACGTATCCCCCGTTTAAAATTTCGGACATCCCGTCGGTTGGGGGTAGGACGGTAATCTCGCATCTCCCAAATATTTGCCGGTAACTATTTCGGGCGAGGAGAGGGTGTTTTGCCGCCCACGGTTGGCGCCCATGGTGTATGAACGGGGCTGACAGGTAGGGAGGTTGTGTCACGTCTGATGGAAGTTACACATCTGCCCCTATTTAAAATATTAGCCTACATCAATTTCGGACGAGGAGAGTTTGTTTTGCCGCCCACCATGTATGAATGGGGAAATGGAGGAAGAGACACATGTCTTTCGGACGAGCTTGAATCAAATGTGTTTTGCCGCCCACGTTTGGCGCCCACCGTGTCTGAATGGGCTCAGAGGCCGCCGTGTCACGTCTGATTGAAGTTACTAGTCTACCCCTATCGACAGCAATGTAAATCAGGTCAATAAGGATGTCAAGTGTCAGGGGTAGACAATAATTTCCATCTCGCAAACACTTGCTTCGGGCAGCCCACAAATTATAGTGGGTGTTTAGCCACTTCGTTCAAAACTTGGGAGAATTAGCATTCACGTCTGCCCTGGGACCTAGCAAACTAAATTAAAATCCAATTTGTATTCGATTACGAATATCCACAAATAATTATACATTTTGTTATTTATTTCTTCAAAACCACAACAAAGATTTATTCCACCTTTATATATGATTATGATTTAGAAATTTCGTGATCTTTGAATTCAGTAGGTTGGATACACTCTGAGTCAAATAGTTATTTCATCCAATACAATATGCTCACACGAAAAACAGTTCACCTTATGTCAATCATACAAGTACTGAGGATTACTCGCCTAAAAAATTCGGATCATTACAACACATGGACAACATAGGGGGTCTTGCAACATAATCCATTCAGAGACATGAAACAACATGCAAGTACAATAATCTAATGATAATTTCAACTGGTATCTAAAGAAGAACCGGGATTACCTTGGGCTTCAGATAGCAGAAACAGCAGGACCTCCTCCGTCTTCGAATGCAACATTCTTACTTCCTCCAATTCTTGGGTTGCTTGTATAATGCGTGCCGCTAATCCCGTAATTTCCAGCCTCAAGATAAAGATTACCTCATTCATGGCAGCCACACCATCTCTTTCTGCCTCTAGTAGAGCCTCAAGCACTATAATATATGTGCTCAGACTGCTCTCCGGCGGTGTTGCCTCTGAACTGCTACCATATGGTAACATGGATGGCGCACTGCTTCCACAAATAGATTCTGGGGTTGTACATTGTGCCCTAGTGTGAACGGCATCCTGAAAGGTTTCCGCTGGACATCAGTAAGAGATAGTTATCGTATGATCCAGGCAGTAAGCTTACATGGTAAACGACGGACGAATTATTGCCGAGCATGGCAAACTATATTTAAATGGTTTGAAGCGGCATCAGCCGAAGAGAAATTAAAATGGTAAGATGAAACTAGGGATGTGAGTGGCAAATAAACGACATCCGCCAGTCCCATCTAGTTAGTTTTTGCTACCTCCCTAGTTCATTTTCCTCAAAAAAACAAAAACTCTTTTGAACTATCATACCACTAGTGGACTTTAATCGGAATTAAATGGGACCCAGTTGACATCCCTAGTTGAAAGGGAGTGTACAACCGCTATATTTAAGTTGTCAAGGCATCTAAGCAGTTGAAATAATCTAAGAAAGCACTTAATAGTGTGGCCTCATATAAACTACGAGGACAGTCTTGTGATGAAGTTGAAAGGAAAAGTTAAGGACTCAAATGAAATAGGCATGCATTTCTTTACGATAGTACATCATGCACTGCTGACATATTGGCCAACTCAGGTATAATGTAACAACAAATAAGCATTCGAATCAAGCAATACAGCAAAGCAGACAATTGAACTATTTGTAATTTGGTAGGATTACACGTTGAGGGCACAAGCCAAGAAAGTAGCCCACTTGTATTACATTTCACATGTACTAAAACACACTGGCTTACTATATGTTGCTGTGAAGCCTAGTTGCTGTTGCAATGTTCTTTGAAGATATCGTGAGCATCCCGTGGTTGCAAATCTAGTTGTTGTAGTTTATTCTGCACCATCTATTTAGGTAAAATTAATTTTAATCGCATGCACTGGTCCGAATTGATCATCAATGGTTCATCTAAACTAATGAAAGAAGGGTGTGTGCATACACGACAGTATATCTGCTTCCCTCTATTTTTATGCTTGTTCGAGGTGCCAGCCCCAAAAGAACAAATATTTTGCTTGATGGGGTTGGCAGCTCCATAATTAATAGAAGCATCAAATTAGTCATGCAACTTGGGAAGATCAAGAACACACAAACAAGTAATGAACAGAGGCTCAGAGCAGTGATGTAATAGCTAGCATCAGAAAATGTAGGGTAAAACAAACAAAAAGCAGCGGAACCACATGCTAGTTTGCTGATGTGTAATTAAGCATAGAGAACATTAAGAAGTCTGATGGAACCAACAGGTGGCATCAGAACAAAACTAAAGCATATTAACTATATGTGCACTGGTATGTAATTTAGCACATGTAACATGTTCACTGCCAGAAGTATGGCCCTACAGGTGCAAGCAGAATAACGCGTCTCATGAAAAACTAAATGATGCCCTGAAGAAATTCAAAGGTGCGGTGCCTATGCTAGGAAAGTGAATGTAGGCGCCGGCCGTTGGATAATAGTACCTGATTCTCGGTGGCATATGGGTATCGTTGTCATACTTGATAGCTAAGGATCGTCGATGGTGCTCGTGTTGCGGTTGAGTTTGGGCCGACTGTCGCCGTCGCTGAAGCGGCTCCGGTGCTACGGTTGCGGCGCCTGTCGACATACAAGAAAGCTCATTTGTGGTAAGTGAACAGTTGCACGATAAAGAGAAAAACCGAAGGAGTACAAATCGAAATAACCTGATGAGGCCACGGCGTCGGTAAAGCAGGGCCGATGGAGTTGAATATGGCATCCGTGGAGCGGGTCCAGTGCAGTGGACGAAGGCTTCGGCGGGCGCGTTGTATAGTGCTTTCGATGAGGCGGATCTGTTGCGGCGGACGAGGGCTTGTATGAAGGGCCAGCGAAGGGGCGGACGAGGGAGTCAGTGAAGGGCCTACGCTGTGGTGGACGAGGGCGCCGGTTAAGCAGATCCGGTGTGGTGGATCATGATGGCAGTCAAGGAGATCTGGAGCGGTGGACAAGCCAGTCGCTGAAGCGGCTCCGGTGAAGTGGTGAGTTGGCAGTTGGGGGTTCCAAGGTGCGGAAGGTAGATCCGGCGGGGTGTGAGGTCCACCGCTGCGGCGGAGGACTAGATTCAGCGGCTTGCCGTGGTTGGGGGGTCGGGGAGGGGAAGGGGAGGGGCTCTGGGGAAGAATGTTGGGTGCAAAGACAGGAAAACAATGGAGTTACCAAAGCAGCCCTTTTCCATTCATGTGGCAGGGGTAAAACAGAAATATCGCATGGCTAAACTTTCGGGCGCGTGATATTTCGATGTGAGCGGGAAGTTTGAAAGCTTTTGGCGCCTAAAATTATAAGTATTCTCCTCTCGTACGGCCGACTATGATATCATGGCCAACAATTTGTTCGTTTTGCACGCAAAAAAATGTGCAAGTTTTGAAAGTCAATGTCTCCAACTCGAAACTTAGATTGTCCATTCAATTCAAATATGGATCATTGAGCTACTACAAGCAAATACCATCATACGGTCCAATTTAAATGAAATTCTAAATGTGTTTATCCTAAATATGATGACAAAAGCAAAAATGTGTATGTGTATGAATAAAGTGGATGATTATAAAGTTTGAACATGCCCGTATGTGTATATCTCTAGGTTTGATATATGAATTTGAAATCACGAAATCCCGGCTTAAAAAATGTACCTCCGTTTAAATGAATTACAAAAGCTAATGATGGAGTCAAATTCCAAAATTCCAATCTTAAGTTTGTAATTCTGGTACATCAAGGTATATCACGCATGTTCGAAAGTATCGTTATCTCATAGTACAAACTGTGAAACAAATTGATCAACCATGAGTGCACAATAGCTCAAGTACGCTAAAGTCCCTCAAATATAGACACCTCACTCTTTATCTGAAGTCAACCCCCCACCACCACACACACACATAAAGAAGTCGTTCTCTCCCCCAAACACCAACATACGAGCACATTAACACCCCTCTCTCTTGTAAAATCCGGACCCCAACATAGGTCTCTATCACTTTGTCTCTCGGGCATGCACACATCTCTTCCCTCACTCTCTAGGTCCCGCTATCTCTCTTACCCAAGGACACGCACTATGTAGAGTGTATATTTCGCATACACACAAAACGTCGCCCCCAAACGTCTATCTCCCTAGTTATGTGGTTCTCGCGCACTCACCTCACACACCACCCCCACTGCAAACAAGCACACTTTGTCTCCTTGTGCACCACTCTCCTCTTTCTATCTCTCCCACATGCGGACCCACCCCAGCTCCTTCCCTGTATACATATATGTCGTGACTCTTTGCATAGCTCCCTAATGTATAATCGCTCTCGATTTCGCACATTGTTCTCTACACCATCTATTCTAGATCTCTCATGAAGTCCCTATCACACACACGATGACTCGCTTCCCTTGCGTCTCCGTTCATAGGCCAATTTCGAACAACATCAACATTGTCTCCCTATCTATACGCCATTTATGGACACAAACGACCCCTCTCACCCCCTCTCTTCCTCTCTCTCTCTCT
>NC_041390.1:571539724-571555039 GCF_002162155.2 Triticum dicoccoides | reverse complement strand
ACCCGTGCTATCTCGCTACTACACATGTCACACCATTCCCCCTTCCCTTATACTAGGTTTACATCATCAATGGTCTCTCTACTCCACATACACTCTCTCCCTCTCACACACAAACGCGTGCACAAACACACACAGACACACACAAACACCCATTTATCTGGATCCTCATCTCTCGTCATGTCCGCATGTGTATCTCACACACTCACTCTCTAATTATGTATATGTGTATCCACGTTACACAACACAAAGCCCCATGTACATGTCTCTCTCTATCCTCCACACACATAGACACAAAGAATCTGTTATCATTGCCTCAGTCTCTAACATATCACACACGCACACACACAGACACACACACTCTCTCACAAACACGCTCAACAAGGGTTTCCCCATGAATAACTTACCATCTATTCATCAACAGTCGTGGCAGTACGGCGAACACGAGACGTGAAAAAGAATAAATCTACACGTGCTTAGACCACCTAGTATGACTACTAGGACTAGAGCAAGCCAAAAAGCGCGCCGCCGTCACCCCCTCCTTGTCGACGACAGGAAAATGTTTGTTTTACACAGTCGAGAAGTCATTGTGCTAAGGCCCCACATGCCGAGGCGTTGAATAGAATGTAGATGCTAGTTTACGGAAGCAAGTATCGATAATACATTTGTATCTCCATACTTATATTTTTTCTCTTATAAAAACCGAGTTGGTGATGATGGTATGTGTGCCATCTTGCAATATAGACCGTCCGATCTATATCTGACGGATGGAAATTAAACTAAAAGATACCCGCACCCCTCTCCACATTTGCAGACAAGGCCTTCCCTCGTTCATCCTTATCTCGAACAAACCTCATTGTTGAGCAATTAAGAAAGGAAGCCTCTGGAACAAACTGGCTTGGTGGCCGTTGCCGGCGTCGTCAATCCCCATGCCTCCGCTCAGTCCGACCACCAACCACCACCACACCCCACTCCTCTTCACCTTATCTCATATTTCTTGAGATATCATTAGTTTTTACACATGGAATTACTCCCGCAAGGGTCAATCACAACAAGTGTTTTATAAAAAAATGCATCTTGATGTTTCGTGCAATGCAAGGATCTTGCTAGTACTCCTACACAAGACTAAGTTGGTGATGCTGGTGTGTCTGTAATCCATCGTTTCTGACCATTAGATCTACATCTAACGATTGTGAGGTAAGTTGTTGCCTTTTCTCACCAACATCCCACTTGTCTACCAATTTGCAGAAAAACCCATAATTAGTATCTTAAAACCAACCACATCCCTCCCTGACCTCACCGAAACAACCCAAGGAATATATTCTAATTGAAACATAATATATCTCTAGTGACATATGTATATCAAAATTAGAGTGTTTTGTACCAAGTTTGTGAATAAGTATTATTCTAATTATGATTCGTTGCAACGGACATGAACATTGCTAGTATTTCCAACCATGCATTTTTTCCTAGTATTCCATAGTTTCGAGTTTTGCATCAAGATATTAGTCACTCATGGTTGATATTTACTTTCAATCATGTACACATATGCACTATGTAACTAGCCTTGCTTATTGGCTTCCAAAGCTTAACTTCCACTCCTACTTACAATATGTAGAGTATTTAACAAAAAACTACCACTTTCAACCAGCCCGAGGAAGAATCTATTGTACAAAAAATAGCAAAAACATACCCAAAATTTCTTAATCCACGCCAAAAACTACCTACTACTCCTACCGATTAGGTTCGTTTAAACCCATTTATGACAGGGTTGGCCCACACGTCCGTGCTGACGAGGCAGCTTAAACCAACACATTTTGTTTGACCATTGACACGAGGGACCCACATCTGACCTTCTATCCTGTTATTCCCCCTCAAATCATTATTTTTCTTGAACATTACTTCAAACAGTACCGATGCGTGTTTGTCGGTGGTGCCAGTGATGAGCGAGTTGGCCGCCACTTCGCCGGACGGGCCAGATGCCGCACTGGCCTCCGCACGGGTTGGTAGGCTGGCCCGAGCATGACTCATGAGCAAGCAAGCTACCGCGTTGGCCTTCGCTCGAGCCAGATGGCTGGCTTTAGCGCGGCGCACGCGAGCAAGCCGCCGCGCTGCCGTACCAATCTAGCTAGCAAACCTTGCAGACAAGCAGCTGGACGGAGCTATCTTGGCTAGCTAGCGGCCGCGAGCGCCGGACGGAGCTGGCATCCGGGCTTCCGCAACATGGGCTCCGCACCGCCGGCGATTTTGACCTCGCCTTCTGCCGGCGGTGGTAGCTGCGTCCCATGGCCGAGGATGACTAGGTGGACGGGCCGGAGGTAGGAGGTCACTCAAGGATTTTTGTTGGTAAGAGCATGTACAATGGTTGATAAGGTAGTTTTATCTTAAGTCTGCCATGTATGCAAGTGGTAGTAGTTTCTTGGCATTTTAGTGGTTTCTTGCATTATTAGAGCAAGTACAATAGAGCTGAGTCAGCGGGCTATAAGAAATAAACTAGTGTATTTCTGCTTAGTTGGAGGAAAGAGAAGGTAAGAGGGCTCTTCGTGAAGAGCCAGCTCTAGCACGTGCTCCTAGGCACTTTGTAAGAATGAGAAGTGGGCCACATAATAAAAAAGTAGTACACTCTTTTGATCTATTATTGTACATGTTGGCTATAAGATGGGCTGTAGATGACATGGCACTGGCTTATAGCTAGTAGCTAGCTATACTATTAACCATGCTCTTATGGGTTTCTTGTAAGGAACAATGTACGTACTACTAGCGACAAAAGGCGATTCTAGGTTGCGTTGTACTCCAACGAGTACTACTAGTGGTTGTGGGAGTGTATACCTCGTTTTGTGGGTTCGATCCCGGCCGAACGCACGACGGCCTTTTTTAAAAAATAGTACTACTACACTTCACTGCGAGCCAATATTTTACACGGGTAGTTTGAGTTTTGAAGTCAAACGGACATGCGGCCTCACAATCTGGATGCACTGGACAGCCTAGCCACGTGAACGGGTTTTCCTTCCCAGCATCCCATGGCTCGCGTGCTTGCCCTAGCCGCACCTCGCTTGCAGCTTCCTCATCAGCTAGTAGCATATTTAAACTAGCGCCTCCCAATTAAGCCCGAGGAGCCGGAAAAGCCTGGCGGGGCATTAGGAACTGTGCAATATGGCTCTGTACGTAAAGTGCTCTACTACTACTCTGTAGCTTGTGGCGTTGCACGCATGGACTTCACTCCATTATTGGCTCTACTATAAAAGAAATTTCTCTTGACGTGTTTTTTTTGAAACAGAGGCAAAAGATTTGCTTCATCTCATTCATAAAGAAGGAACTACTAACAAAGTTCGACGAGATCCATTACACCTCCACAAATGGAAGCGAAAAGCCTAGTCTCACTGTATCAAATAACTCAAATGTTCTGCCCCCGCAGTAACCGTCACTGATAAACAGGCTGCTAGTGTGTGCGTGAGAGGAGCGGCTGAGTAGGCCAGCTACGTGAGAGGAGCGGCTGAATAGAGCACCGAGAGTACCCACTAGGCCACTACGCAAGTGTACTTCCCCTGCATTGATAGTATAGCGATGGTTCTAGAGTATAGTATTAACCTCCACTTCCAACTGTAGCTCCTTGGTCCTGAGATTCAAGAGTTCAAAACTGGTGCACTATACTAGACTAGACTAGAAGTACAATACATCGCACTACTAGTTGAGAAAAGTAGTACTAGTACTGCTACAGTATGAGTATGTACTCCTCCGTCACATAATGTAAGACGTTTTCTGACACTAGTTGGCGTGTACAAAAAATGGCAAAAACATACCCAAAATTTCTTAATCCACGCCAAAAATTACTACCTAGTGCCAAAAATTTCTTACTAGTGCTATTATTTACAGTATAATGCAATCCCATAACGTTCCATAATGCTAGTACTAGTAGTAAATAATAGCCTCACCCCTTTGCTGAGGAACGATCTACAGTTGGAAGGGACGAGGCCCTGCGGTTACTACGCTCTTATCTCCTCCTCGCCAGTTCCCCTCCCCCCAAAGCGAAGGCAGTTCGTCGCTGCTCCCATGGATTTGCCAGGCGGTTCTCCTCCTCATCGGGGATGGGGGACCTTGGACGACGATCCTCTGGGAGAAATCGCACGCCGCTCTGACGTCCTCACCGCCGCAAGACTCGGTGCTTCCTGCACCAACTTTTTCAAGACGCTGCCTAAACAGGCTTGGGAAAAGGCCATGCTTGTTGGTCTTCCATGCATCTCGAGGAGAAGGTTATTCTATGGGACAATCCTTCAAACAGTCCACCGCTCCCTGGCCATGGTTGCACGTTGACTCCACTAGAGTTGCCGACATTGAGAGGTAGTCGGATTTTGTCCGATGAGTAGGTCAGTAATGGAGTTTGATCATGTAGTACTTAGTTATTCCATTTCCATCCCGTAATTTCTCTGTTGCCCACCGTCTTATATATAGGTCTGGGTCGGTGCCAACAAATATTGGCTTGCATACATCCGGCCGGATACCACCACCATTTTTCACAACATCCACAACAGTGCGGCCGTTCCGGTAGACCCCTTCTCCACCATTGGGATCGGCCTTCCGGACTGGCTGGGCTTGAATACGTATGATGATGCCTACATGAGATTGAAGAAGATAGCAATTGCGGACCCGCCGACAAAGCGACACGGCTACGACGATTACTATCTCATCACAGTGTTCGACATAAGGATTGCCATCAATGCAAGAGGCAGTAACGGCAGAGGCTGGCGCATGTTGGCGGCGGCAGATTTGTACCCCTACACGTTCGAAGACGTCGTGCGCCATCTAGGCCGCATCTTCACGGTGACAAGCCAGTGGACTTGTTTCATCTGGTTGCCATCCTACGGTACGGGAGATTACAAACGGAAAGCACAAACCATCATTTGCATCACTAACGGTACTCCATTATTTTGCAGGGACCAGTCATCCCTCGATCAAAATAAGATCACCGATCCTAGATGTGCATTTGCATCCGCGATTCGGTCTAACCTGGAACCTTGTAGCTGACTTTGGCATATTGGGATCAACTATCTTAGCAGTCGTTACTCATGGTACCACTGATGCGCAAAATGGTCACACAATCTACCACGATCGGACCGTCACCATCTACCCAGGTATTCCATTTTTTAACCCTCTCGCCTTCTCTTTCATTGTTGTACTAGTAGTATACTTTGTAGTACTAGTAGGAGGTCTTTTTACCTTGGAGGACGCGTATAGCTAGCTAGGCCCTTGAAGACTTGAACCCACTAGCTGCCACCATTTTTGTTCTTCCATGTCTTACTATCTCATCCATGTAGCCAAGAGTGGCTATATATAATAAGCCGGTTATTTTACTTCCTCTATACCGGAGTAGTACTATTTGTTGCACAGTATTACTGACCGCCATATTTGAGCACAACATTATTATGCATGGACCTTGACTATGTATGTCATCATGTGTCCAGATCTGGGATGCCGCGCGTACCAGATGAACGACGCCGAGTTCGACCCCCGTGATGCTACGTGGGTGCCGAGGAACACTCTTGGAGAGTACTCGCTTTTCATCGGGGACAGCTACCCCATTGTGAAGCAGATGCCACCTTCTTTGCAAGACACGGAAGGCCTGCCGTTCATGAAGCATGGTTGTGTCTTCAGTGCGCACCGCCGGATGAACGACATGCTGGGACACGCTATCCATGATTTATGCCGCTTCAGCTTGGATGAGTCTCCATCGTGTGGAACCGGACTAGAAAGCTGCGATGATGATTCTCGTTGCCCACCGCTATGGATCGTGCCATCCATGAAGAACACCTGGGACTGGAACCTGGAGGAGGACATGTAGTCCATCTATAACGTGTAAGTGGAGTACGGTAATTGTGAACGGTAGCACTGTGAATATATGTAGACTAGTTGTGCACAAATTTATCACATGAATTGGAGATGAACTTGTGTGGCATACTGGCATTTGTCCTTTAGAATTTATTACTAGTAAATGTGTTATGTGTACGTGCAACTTGTGTGGTTGTTGCACGGGATCCAATACGCTCTTTGAGAAAAAAGGTGGCACGGCTTTGGATATACGTGACGTGGCGGCATCATACAATAGCATCGTTCCCTATAGTTGTAGTACACTCCTTCTAGGACGACAACTCCTATAAAACCTTACGCTTGGCTCTTTGCCTCTTCGGGAGGTTCAACAGTTCGTACTCGTGTGAACCTTGCACTTGGCTCTTCGCCTCTTCGGAAGGTCCAACAATGATGATACTACAGTACAATATGCTTCTAGCAATTTGACACCGATTAAACTGCTGCATGTCCACCGCGAGGGTGAGGGCGAGGGCGAGGGCGGGGGAGAGGGAGAGGGCGCTGTAGCCAAAACCCTCTCCTCGTCCTGCCAACCACCGCGCGTGTGGGCGAGGGAGAGGCGTAGTAAGCAAGCTTCTCCTCGTTCAGCGAGTTGACAAGACACATCAAAGCAGTACTAGTACTAGTAGTAGTAGTCCATACTGCGTCCTTTTTGATTAATATGGCTTAATTTGAAACGAGAAAAATACACTGGCGGTCAACGTATGTAACAATACGCTCTTTACGGTCACTATATATAGTTTTGCGGTGATTATATGATCACTAGCTCATCGTAGAGCACCGTATTGCACCCTACTGACCGACCACATAGTCGACGTGGCACTTTGTTGACTGGTTAAATTGTCACCTGGTTTCTGGGTCCCACCTATCAGTTGGCAGAGCAAAGAAATCAGTTAAACAAAACTTTACGCAGGCGCGACACGATTCCAACCCTTGCGCGCGAATCGCCTTGGCTGTGTATGTGAGTGCATGCACGTGTCCTCCCTCGGTCTTCCAACAAAGAGTGCATATCGGCTATAAAACAAAGAGTGTAGTAGATGATGTACATCTACACTTGCAATGCATTTAGCATTTAATCTAAATCGATATTGATTGACTAATGCACCAACTTGTGCTGTAGGTATAGGCTACATGTCTATCCTTAATTACAATATGCAACGACCTTCATTTAATCTTCTTATCTCAATGGTCGCATGCACACATAAGTCTGCTACTTTTGGGCGTTAATTATGCCCTGGTCAATGTGTAAATCTCTAAATGTACAGTCTTTCACGGACGTAGGGAGTAGGTTGAGCACTTGAGCGTGAGCGTGTGTGTTGCGTCGTGTGCTATGTGCCGCATGGGTGCGTGAGTGTTGCGTGCGTCCATGTGTACGTGTGAGTGCTGCATGTTGCATGCATGGGGCTTACTCCCTCCCATTGACATGTTCATATTTCAAGCTTCCTCTGTTCCCTCCATATGGTGATACTCCCTTTGTTCCCAAATAGTACGGAGTAAAAGCCTCCCTCTGTTCCCAAATACGGAGTATTTGTCTTTCTACATATTTCAACAAGTGACTAGGTACGGAGCAAAATGAGTGAAGTGAGCGTAGAGGCATAGGGATACTGTAGAAAGGAAGTCCTCACGATCCATTATTCCCCATCTCGGTCAGAGAGAACTATTCAACTAGTCTTCGCAGTGAAATGACAATACACGCTGTAGCAGATGGGACACGTAATTAATAAGCTGAACCAGCGTGTTGGTGTTACTAAATCAGCCTTACCCAGTACTGCCATCTCTTCTTCTTCCTCCTCTCTTCCCCATCGTCGGCCGCACACCATTTACCCCCGCTCACTGCTCGCCCGCCCGCGCCATCTTCCTTGGTAGCTCGCGCGTACCATATTCCCCCGCTCACTGCTCGGCCACACGAGGAGAAGCTTCTTCGCTCGCCCGCCCGAATCCATTTCCCCGCTGGCTCGCAGGCACCGAAAACCCCAATGGCAGAACCGACTGACACGCATAGCCGCGATTGGAATTCCCTCCCTGATGTTCTCTTGGAGCAGATCTGTAGTCGTATGGACCTACTCAGCACCGTCCGTCTGGACGCATGCTCGGTGTCTTTGTACCGTCTACTCGTCTGCAACCGACCGACTCTTTTCAAGACACCTTGCTTGCTGATGCCCGATCCTCGCAAGTGGCCCAGACACCGACTTGATGATCCTACGGAGGTTGTCGTGGTGCCCCTCGACATACTACCACTACCCGTCCACCTGTCCTTCATGCGCAGCCACTACTGGGCGGGCATGAAGGCCAACTGGATCGTCCTCATCCACCACACCGGTAGTCCGTGGCGTCTCGTGGATATCTACACCCAGCGAGAGATCACCCTTCCATCGTTGGATACCGCCGCCATCGAGCCTCGCGGCCCGCCGGACACTCCTACCTACTATGCACGAGACGCGTCAAGTTTTTGGCTCGACCTCTGTTTGCAGAAAGTTGTAATCTGCGAAGTACCCACACCATCAGAAGACTACATGGATTACAAGCTCATTGCCTTGTTCAACATGGGATTAGTCTATCTGGAATCCGGTCGCCATACATGGTTATGGCTCATCATCAATCCTGTTGAGGCAACATTTCTGTCTGATGCTATAGTGCATGATGGCATCGTTTACGCGGTCCACGCACAGATTGGCTGCCTATACTGGTGGAGTCTATCGTCGTTTAATTGTTCTATCTCATCTCATCTTTACCTTATGAATACGACTGCATGTTCATTTGTTACAAATTTAGAATGCATAGCATGTCTATAACCACATCATTGCTATATGTTCCTCTCATTTCCTAGATTTTTATGACCACACATGTTATTATTAGAGTTGATATGAGAACAATTGTCATCTAATGATTGTTAGAATACATATTATGAGCATAACCATCATGATTGCTATATGTTACTCTCGTCTACAGATTTTTATAACAACGCATGTTATTTCTTAGAGTTGATATGAGAACAGTAGTAGTAAGTGCTATGGTAGAACATGAGTAGGCGATGTCATAACTGTTTTCCTCTCATTGTTACATGATGTTTGAACCATGACATATTGCTAGAATATGAAAGCCATTGGCTTATTTTTTTTAACTTGGGGTATGATTATGACCACAGCATTGCAATTCTCTGTCTATGATATGTGTCACTGTTATAATAATCTTAATTCCACACATACTCTGAACATGATTATTTATTTTTGTCCTTTTGGTCTCCAATTTGAATTGTTGCAGCAGACGCAAATGCGCTGGCCTTCATGATTCCAGGACCTGGAACCATACCAGCCGATGGGTGGTTGTTTATCGCTCGTTCAGCTGACGACGGTCATTTGATGCTCATTCGCACGTACCAAATTGACCAAACCATTACATCAAACCACATGCAGTACAATGTGTGGGGCGTTCATGACATTGATGGCTATGGTTGCTTCGTGTTCGAGAAAGATCCCAGCTCCGTTGGGCCAGGCGTATTCAACTGGAGGCGGGTTTACAGCCTCGGCAACCACTCCTTGTTCCTCGGGCTCAATTATCCGATCATCCAACCAATCATCGATCATATCACCGACGATGATTACTGTGCTATGCAACTTCCATTCGCGAGGGGGGGCTGTGTTTACACATCATACCATGGGTTTCATGAATCACCATATCCAGAGATTCGTCGACACAGCTTGTTGCCAAATAATCTTCAGTGTGTGAAAGGCATCAAGCTTCCATGCGATGGATCGCTTTTGCAAACCCGACATGCGGCAATGTGGTTCATGCCAACAGCAAATATGCACAACTTGATTCGTGCTGATATCTAGACTGAGCCATGTATTCTGCTGCTGTAGCATGACCCTCTTTTGTTGGATATTATGTACTATTGTTAGTTTAAAACACTCCTCTGGTTTGAAGGATAGATACCTTCCTGAGATCAAGTGCATCCTAATATATATATATATATATATATATATATATATCAGTTAGGCTTCAAGTGCATACTTGTTAGTTAAACCTATGTATAAATTGTGACACTAAATACGACTAGTAAGTAGTACAGTAACAGTACTAGTATACGTCGGTCAAATTATTCATCATGTCCACACATTTAATTGATGTGACAACATGCTGTGCGTGAGATGACACAAGAATCCTGGTGGCGTGTTCGGGTATTCTGGACATCAGATTTGGAGTACCACTTATCTGTCAAAATCTTTCATCATTCACTTAAAACAGTCGATTGATCATACATTGAGTACCATATAACTGGAATTACCGATGCAAGTCAAAGAAGGATTGGCCGGTGCTGCCGGCTAGCGTCAAGTTCGATCCCATGGATCAGGAGCTGATCGAGCACCTTGAGGCCAAAGTGAGTGCTGACAGCATGAGATTTCAGTCTCTCATCGATTTGTTCATACCAACCATCGACAGCGAGCACGGCATATGCTACACCCAACCTGAGAAACTTCCAGGTAAGACACCGATCGACCGCCTACTTGCAAAAACATATTCCTTTGTTTATAGCTCTATTTTTCTTTTTAGACGCAGACCTGGTGAAGCAATTACAATTTGACATTTAATAAGAAGTGAAACAAGTGACTGCAACATGCCAAAGATGTTATGAAAATGCCAACTAGGTACATTAAAACATGTATTCCACAATACTACAGGTTTCATACCGAGTGGCCTAAGGAAGCATTTCTTCTAGCGCAATTCCAGGGCGTTCAAAAGGAGCACGTGGATGCGTCGCAAGATACAGTCGAAATGCGGCATGCACGCGATGTGGCACAAGATCGGCAATACCTTGCCGGTGATGGTCAACGGCCGGCAGACGGGTAGCAAAAAAGGTTCTGATGCTGCACACCAACAAGAACTTCGACCAGCAGAGGACCAACTGGGTGATGCACTAGTACCACCTCAGGGACCTGGAGAAAGAGAAGGAGCGGGAGCTGGTCCTTTGCAAGATTTTCTACCAGACGAACACTAGGGTCAGGAGTAAAAAGATTATAAGTTAGTTTGGTATTGGTAGTTGTACTAACTTGTCGTCCGCAAGTTGGTATTGTTGTTAACGATCTTTTGGTATGAACTTGCATTTGCTTCCAACCATTATGCCGAGGGTCGACGTGGATATAAAGCTGAATCATTTGTTTCGAAACGAATTTTCAGGCACCTGATTTTATTTGATGGGTAGCATAAGCACCCATGGTTCAAATTCCTAGTTCTTCAATTTTTTCGAAACAAGTGCATGCACTTATTATCACGATAAAAAAACAATATCTGTGCTGCATCCCAGTTATCAGTCTGTACTTGCAGAATTCTCTCGTTTATTGAGCACGTATATTGTTTTTTCAGGTCAAGCAAGTTTCAACTGGGCTGTAGACTGCCTAGGGTTGGTTTTGTTTTTAACAGGCCCAACCCATGACGACAACGGGTCACAAAGATCTAGCAGATATCTACTGGCCTCTGGCCCGCCAGCGTTAGTTATATTTTGTCTAACAACATCCGCGGGCAGTTTTTTTACTGAATCAAACACACAGCCCAGTTCTATTTTCCTCTTGAAACACATGTCCTACATCCGTTTTCTAATCTCTACATGTAGTTTTACTAGTTCATATACACGTATCATTATATTGAAAACACATAAAATTCTCTTTTCATATTGACATCCTTATTTTTGTTGTTTTTTCCCACCCAGCGCTGACTTTTTTACCACTGGTTTTCCCTTAAACCAACTCAATTGTCCCACGTCTTATTTGCTTACAAAAACAAAACGATTTTTTGGAAAATCAATAAGTTCTTAAAAAATGTTTATCATTTTGGGATTACAACAGTTCGGACTCCATCGAAATATGCAAAATAGGGTTGAACTTTTTGACCGTGGTCCTGGGCAGAAAATGGGCTGTAATAAATTACTTAAGAATTAGCAAATGGGGTGCAAACTATAAAAAATAGCAAATGGGCTTTGCCATAGATTTGGAGGCTGACTTGTGGGCCTACTAAGTTCATGCGTACACAAGGTTTCTCAAAAAAGAAACTTAGTCAACAATCGACTCTACCAGCGTCAGACCTTTCGATGTCAATCTAACGGCAATCGTGATTTTTCAGTATCTGATCTTCCTGCCCTAGGCGTCCAAACCAGCGCCGTCGGAACCGCCTGCTCCCGCCTCCAGTGGCCGACAGTGCTACCGAGCAGGCCTCACGGCCCCATCATACTCGCATCCCTGGCCTGTCTATCCCTCTACTCACCCACACCTCCTATTATTTTCCGGCAATGGTAGCCGAACCAGTCAACCCTCTACTCTCCACCGCGTGGGCAGCCACTGTCGTGTCTTCTCCGGCTCCGTGTCGTTCCTTTCGTAGGCCTCGCCGTCGTCCACCGTCCTGGTGCTCTTGGCGCGGCGTGGTCAACGATGTCCATCCAACAGTCGTAGTGCTTCTTCAACCTCTGGTCTTCTTGCCCCAGCCGCCCAAAGCAGCGCCGGTCGTGCCGCATGCTCCTGCCTCCCGTGGCCGGCTGTGCTGCCGCGGAGGCCTCATCGTCCCCATACTACTCCCACCGCTGGCTAGGCCATCCCTCCACTCACCCACTCCCCCTATTATTCTGTGGTGACGGCAGCCTCACACCGCAGCCGAACCAGCGAACCCTCGTACTCCTCTCCACGTGGGCATCCACTGCCACGTCTTCCCCGGCTCCACGCCGTTCCCTTCCTAGGCATCATCGTCGTCCACCGCCGTGGTGCTCTCGGCGCGGCGTGGTCAATGTGGTCAACGACCGACTTCCATCGGAAGAGTACTGTACATGGAGAGGCTGATAGCTGGGTCCACGGCAGCCACAAGGAAGTGCCTCCTTATTACACGCAAAATAATTATTACTCCACCTGACAGCAGGGACCCATCGGACGGGCCACCAGTATTTCACAGAAAAATGTTTCCCCCCTGACTGCTGGGACCCACCGGACGGGCCATCGTATTTCGTGAAAAAAACGTTTGCCCCTCACAACTAGGACCCATCGGACGGACCACCGTATTTCGTGAAAAAACATTCCCCTCGCTGTCAGCTCGGACCCACCGGAAGTGCCTCCTTATTATGCACAGAAAAATGAATACTCCCCCTGCTAGCTGGGACCCACCATGGTGGTAGGCTAAATTGTGGGCCTACTAAGTTGACGGGGATGGAGGGCTTTGTCAACTTAGTCAATATGAACGATTCTAGCTCCAGTGACCGTACGATGTCCATCCAACGCCCGTCGTGCTTCTTCAATCTCTGCTCTTCCTGCTCCAGCCGCTCAAACAAGCGCCGGCAGGACTGCCTGCTCCCTCCTCCCCGCGGCCGGCTCTGCTGCCGAGCAGGCCTCACCATCCCACCATACTCCCATCGCTGGCCTAGCCATCCCTCTACTCACCCACACCTGCTGTTATTCTCCGACGACGACAGACGAACCAGTAAACCCTCGTACATTCGTACTCCCCTCCGTGTGGGAAACAACTGCCGAGTCTTCCCTGCCTCCGTGTCGTTCCCTTCCTAGGCCTCGCCGTTGTCCACCGCCCTGGTGCTCTCGGCACGACCTGGTCAACGTGGTCAACAACCGACATGCATCTGAAGTGGACTGTACATGGGGAGGCCGACAACTGGGTCCACGGCCGCACGCAAGGAAATGCCTCCTTATTACGCGCAAAATAATGATTCCTCCACCTGACATCAAGGACCCACCGAAAGGGCCTTTGTATTTTGCGAAAAAAACATCACCGCCGCTGACAGCTCAGACCCACTAGCTATATCTTCGCACGCAAGGAAGTGCCTCCTTATTACGCACAAAAAAATGAATACTCCCCCTGTTAGCTGGGACCCAGTATAGTGGCAGGCTGACTTGTGGGCCTACTAAGTTGACGGGGATGGAGAGCTTTGTCAACTTAGTCAATATGCACGATTCTAGCTCCAATGACCGTACGATGTCCATCCAACGGCCGTAGTGCTTCTTCAACCTCTGGTCTTCTTGCTCCAGCCGCCCAAACCAGCACAGGTCGTGCCTCGTGCTCCTGCCTCCCGTGGCCGGCTCGATGCGGCGGAGGCCTCACCGCCCCCTACTAGTCCCACCGCTGGCCAGGCCATCCCTCTACTCACCCACACCCCCTGTTATTCTGCGGTGATGGCAGCCTCACACCGCAGCAAACCAGTGAACCCCCGTACTCCTCTACGCGTGGGCATCCACTGCCGCGTCTTCCCCGGCTCCGCGTCGTCCCCTTCCTAGGCCTCGCCATCGTACATCGCCCTTGTGCTCTCGGCACGGAGTGGTCAAGGAACGCCTTCCATCGGACGTGGACTGTACGTGGAGAGGCTGACAGCTGGGTCCACGGCCACGGCAAGGAAGTGCCTCCTTATTACGTGCAAAATAATTATTCCTCCACCTGATAATGGGGACCCACCGGACGGGCCACCGTATTTCACGAAAAAACGTTTCCCCCCTAACTGCTCGGACCCACCAGCTACACCTTTGCACGCAAGGAAGTGCGTCCGGGCAAAAAAAACAAAACGATTCGCCCCCCTGACAGCTGGGACCCACCAGCTGCATCTTCGCACGCAAGAAAGTGCCTGACAGTCGGGACCCACCTGGTCAAAGCGTACATAGCGTTGTCATTCTGGTTGCGAACGTGTACATACATACTGGTCGATGTAGAGGCGCACACGTGTCGTAGTAGAGGTGCGCATGTGTCGTAGTAGAGGCACGCACATAGCATGTACATGTACGTACAGCGGTCAGGGTGCAAGAAAGAAAATACGGCCACATATGTGTACATACGGGCGGGGTCTCAAACGCCTACTCGTGCATACGTACGGCCAGGGCTCGTGTACATGGCTGGGTCGAAACGGAGAAACAGCGTCGTCGTCGTGTTCATGGGGAGGCAACAGAATGCGTCGTGTTCATGGGGAGGCAACGGAATGTGTCGTGTTCATGGGGAGGCAACTGAATGCGTCGTGTTCATCAGGAGGCAACGGAACGCGTGGGAGCCAATCGGCTGAGTCGGAACGGAATGCGTGGTCTATTCATCGGGAGGGCTTGGACAGAACAGACGATGAAAACGAGGCCTGGCGTACCGCAGAACGGAGGAAACAGACCTCCTACGGTCGAAATGGGGGGTCCTGTTGATCGGGAGGGGTGTGGCGTACCGCAAAACGGACGAAACGGGGGTCCTGTTCATCGGGAGGGGTGTGGCGTACCGTAAAACGGGATTCCACGGGATATTGTTCATCTCTACCATCGACCTCCTCCAGCCTCCACGGGCTACCGTTGACCTCCTCCAGCCTCCACCGTCTACTGTTCATCCAGCCCTCCACACCACGGGGTCCTGTTCAACCACCCCTCCATGGGCACCCCTCCACCGTCTACTGTTCATCCAGCCCTCCACACCACGGGGTCCTGTTCATCCAGAGGCAACGCCACCGCTCATTGT
>NC_041390.1:571525652-571539298 GCF_002162155.2 Triticum dicoccoides | reverse complement strand
CGCTCACTATTCATCCAATAGATCGGCTTCAGTTAGCAGCAGTAGCGAAGGAATCGCTCGATCGGGTTCAGTTAACAGCCATCGATCGATCGCTCGGGTTCAGTAACGCGTAGCCTGCAGTGCAATCATTCGGGTTCAGTTAGAGCCCAACGCCTCACCCGGTTTCAGTTAGAGCCAGCGCCTCGCACACACGCGTGTACGTGTACGAGAGAAACGCACATCGCTCGGCCCCCGACCTCTCACCGTAACCGGGAACTCCCTGAAATTTTCCTCGCCCTCGCTTCTACCACGGTTTTTCTGTCATGGACGGCCCAAAGAATGTCATGCAGCTGCGTCTCCGGCCCGCCCAGGACGAAAAGCCCATTTTCTGTCATGATTTTTTGTCATAGAAGTAG
Source organism: Triticum dicoccoides (assembly GCF_002162155.2). Classification (NCBI taxonomy): domain Eukaryota; kingdom Viridiplantae; phylum Streptophyta; class Magnoliopsida; order Poales; family Poaceae; genus Triticum; species Triticum dicoccoides. The sequence goes on along the minus strand of NC_041390.1, from coordinate 571,538,903 downwards.
GAGTCCACCACATATATGATGATACTAGGTTTTGTCATAATTATCGTCATAGAAGTGTCATATGTATGAGAGGAAAAAAATTCGTTCGGCCCAAAATGTCATGGATGTGTCTTTTTTTGTAGTGCTAAATGGACATAACAAAAATATATGGTTAATTGTCTCCTCGTGGTCGCAAGAACAACATTTTTTGCTACCATGCTAGTTACGTTTAACATGGTTATCTTTGGTAAGAACTATCTCCCTCTGCGAAAACCACATGAAAACTTTGATCATAGAAGGAACCTTTGTTTTCCAGATATATTTTATGTGAAAAATAGGACAAGAATCCATAAGATCCACATACATAGACTTTATAGTGAAAATACCATTAGTGGTTTACCTCCACTGGAATGAATCTGACATGTGTGTGTTAGATTAATCAACATCAATCTAGAAACCAAATGGGTCCACTTAGTCCATTTGTCACCTAGTAAAGCCCTGTGAAATTGGATGTTCAAATGACTAGCTCCAAGAAAGACAACCACTAGATCCGCTTTTCTGTACACAATATTATATAAGGTCGGGTATTGTAGAGCTAAATGGAGTGTCACCCAACGAAGTATCTTCTTACAAACTCGTCGATTGGCCATCACCAACATTAAAGGAACCTCTCTTAAAAAAGGTGGTCTTAGCATCTACTTGGAATGTTTTGGAGTTCGGGTATTTTTTGTGCAACAATTCTTGCAAAACACCTTCCTCATTAAGTAGCTTATACAACCATTTGCTGAGTAAGCACTTGTTTTTTATTTAGAGGTTCTCAATGACCAACCCACCTTGATCGTTAGGCCTACAAAAATGTCTCATTTAGCAAGTTTGAACTTCCGTTTCTGCTCTTGCATTTCCAAAAGAATCTAGATTGATAAAAGTCTAGCCTTTTCATCACCCCTTTAGGTATCTCAAAAAGGATAGCATGAACATTGGTAGACTAGTAAGGGAAACGTTGATGAGGGTAAGTTCTCCTCCATATGACAACTTCCAACTACTGAGCTTCTTTCTGAAGTTGTATTCAATAATTGTCCATTTTTTGTTGGTGAGCTTGCGTTGATGAATAGGAATCCGGGGCACGTGAACGGTACGAATCCCACTTCACAACCAAACAGTTGCCTGTACAGACTCTCCTCCTCTTTGCACTTACCAAATTTGAAGAGGCTGCCTTGTGGAAATTATTTTTAGAGTGAAGTGCATCCTAGGTCCTTGAACTCTTTCATGTCACATAGATCATCAGACTATGAAAAGTGTCATCTAGGTCCTTAAAATCCTTGAAGTGTAATAAGTGTGTATATATATGACACCTCTGAAATAGTTCAAGGACCTACATGACACCTTTGAAATAGTTTGAGGACCAAGATGACACACATATTGCACTTTGAGGACCTGGATGACGATTTTCATAGTTCGAGGACCTACGTGACACCTCTGAAATAATTTGAGGACCTATGATGCACTTCACTCTTAATTTTAAGACCCAAAAGTTGTTCGAAAAGATACAAGCATACTATCGCCTTTTGAATATCATGTTCCATAAAGACGACAGTGTCCTCCGTATACTAGAGGATAACACATCTCCATCAACCAGATGCAAGATAAGGCCACCAACCTGACAATACTCCTTAGCCCTTGCTATGCTAATAGCCAACATATCTGCCACAGTGTTAAATACGATCCGCGACATGGGATCCCCTTGCCTCAATCCCTTGAGGGTTTGGAAATAATGACCGATGTCATCGTTGGCCTTAACCCCAACACGTCCACCCTGAATGTAAGAAGCCACTTGCTTGCACCATTCAATCGCAAAATACGAAGGGCTCGTTGAAGAAAATATCACTTTACTTTGTTGTAGGCCTTTTTAGAGTCCACCTTAAAGATTAGTCCATTGAGTTTCTTAGTGTGAAGCTCATGGATCATATCATGAAGGACAACCACTCCCTCAAGAATATTGCGACCAGGTATAAACCCAGCCAGCGTTGGGCGCACGACGGTATGAGCGATAGTAGACAATCTTTTAGTGATCACCCTTGTGAAGATTTTAAAACTGGCGTTGAACAAGAAGATTGGTCAAAATGCTCAATCCGCACCACATCCACTTTCTTTGGTAAAATGGTGATAATTCCAAAATTGAGACGAAATAATGAAAGATCACCATTATATATGTCCTCAAACATTGGAAGAAGATCAACCCTAATGATCCCCCGACATTTCTAATAGAACTTAGCGAGGGATAGTTTTTTAAGGAGACGATAGCTATTGGGGTTACTCTAAGTTCATCTTTGAACTACTTTTTCTATTAGTAAGTGTACTTTAGCAACTAAAAAGGTGTACTTTAGGCTTCAAGTGATTAAACCAGTGGCAGACCTAGAAGCTAAGTAGTAGGGGTGCCAAACATCATCCTTTTCGAGTAGTTCTACTAAAGTCATTTTTGTTTATCCTTTTTATTAAGGTATGATGATATTTCAAGCCACATGGGTTTTTTTATAAATAAAAGAGGAAATCCAATGGTGTAGGTTGTTTGCGGTACTGAGTTCGTACAAGATTCATCATATACATAGCATTGCTCTTTTGTAGGGCGATTCATGCATGGATTATACTATATTTAGAACGGAACTCCGGTGCATGGTGCCATGGTCCAAAGTAAAGAAACTTCAAATCCTTCCCCAACGAGACAATTGGTCCTAGGGTTGGGGATGGATTTGAGAAAAGTCTGTTCAAGTAAGGATGGCGTGGCGGCGACATCCTCGTGGAAGAATCGTGTCCTCGGGTTGCGTTGTCATAGACATATGCTACAGTGTCGGCGTGGAGCTTCGGAGGTAGTCCAGAAGCGGATGCTGGTTGTGGTCTGCATCGGCGACATCTGTAAGATGGAGGATCATGTGCTTGGTTCGTGGTTCGTGGCTCACAGGTATAGTTTTCTCCTCCGACGCCTTAGTCGTGCGGGGGTGCCAGATCTGCAATTCAATGCTGTGTCCGGGGTGTTGCCCCAGTCTGATTCGTTGAACGTCAATGACTTCGCCTTGGATGATCCAGCTTAGAGGTCCGCAAAGCTGCATATCAGCAATGGAGCCGCGTCGAGCTTGGTGAGAAGGTGATCCGCCATTTTTTTCTTTGGTGCCTGTTGTGGTCGTGCCGGAGGCAGGTGACGGACATTAGTGTGAAACTCAGGGTATTCTTCAGTCTAGATTGTATTTTTATTTCTTCGTTGTTGTTCCTTTGCGCAAAGGCCAACGTTTTGCTATTTTTTCAGTTTTGTCAGGTCAAATTGCACGTGGTCTGTACAATGTTATAAACTAGATGAATACCCCACACGTTGCTGCGGGAATTATAGCAAGGAAAAGTGGATATGTATTAGACAAATGAAATATAAATAATTTGAATATACTTGTTGACTGCATGGTCTCTCAAGCTAAATAAATCCATTTCATTAGATTGAAGAATGAACAACTGTCTAGAAAAATACAAAAGATCTCCTTTAATAAAATGTTAACATTAGCTAGTGCTTCAGTGTCCATTTAGTAAATATAGTGACCCCACCATTCATTTGTACATCCAAAACATCTCACACACAAAAACCAAATAAATATACCACAATTGGAGATTTGCTTGGGAGGTGGTAATGATTCTTCTCGGTTGCCTGCATACTATCTCACTCTTTTTCTTCATCTGGTGAGGATAACAAACAACCACCCGCATTAATAGGGGATGACTGCTGACAGTGGATAAGTGGAAAATAGATAGTGTGTAAGGAGAGTTACATGATCGTAAGAACAAAACCATACCATTTCAGGTAGTAACATAATTTATGCAAAAAGATTGAACCCCTATTACTTTTTGTGAAAGCAATATTATAAAAAATAGATAGAAAATAAGTTTCGGAATCGAATAAAGTAGTGATACAATTTGACTTAGTAAGGCAAGTCCAGTCAAGGGAGAAGACTTTTAGACTTACCACGGTGATCAAACTTTTGGTTCAATAATTAAACATGGCCTTCCATAAGCATTTTATGAATTTTGTCTGTTCTATTCCAAGTTTGGTAAGTTTGGATAATCTGTTTCAAAACAACGACATGTAAGTTAAGTCGAACAATTATGAAAATGAAGAGGGGTTAGTAAAATAAATCTTAAAAATTGCACAAAGCCGAACTGAAGGTGTAGAACTTAAGCAATTCAATAGCAATCAAAGAATAACAATTTGTAATGATAACTATAGGACGACATGTTCTTACTTCTATAGATAGGGAAATTAGCATTTGAGAGCACGACCACCAAAGTTGTCATCGTAGATAACAAATAAAAAATCATACGAAAAACTATTGAATATAGAGGTTAGAAATAATAAGGAGCGATCACTACTGATGCTTATCCATTGGAGTTTCGACAACTTTCGAACAGTTTGTATCTTGTTTCATAATACAGCTTTTAGGTCCATACAAGACTAATGAGAATGGACGGAAAAAATATGTTGACATTCCTTCAAATGTTTTTTTATGATCTTCCTTCAACTGTTCGGACCTATACTTGTCAACATTCTCTGTTCCACATACCAAAACCACTATATCTCGAAAAGTTTTTGCCTCCAGATTTACCCATTTGTGTGAAAGTGACTTCTTGATCAGCTGGATGGCGACACGTTCATTATTTTTTTGCACTGGAAGAAGAGTTTTATTCCAAAGGTACAGGGTTACAATCAAGAAGCAAGAGGTCCTCAACACATGGTGGACCTCGACCCAGCCATACCGCAGTAGTACTCTCAGTACGGCTATACAGGACCAAACGATCTGCTACCCTATTCTGCATACGCCTTATTTTCAGGGAATAAACTCTCTATCTACCATGAGAAAATGAATCTCAGCTACTAAATGTCCATAGGCTGATCTAGATAAACTATCGCCAGACAAGGTGGAGAGGGCAACCGAAGAATCGGACTGGACAATGACAGGGAGATCACGATGTTGGATGGCCAGAGCCATCCCTTGCATTACCGCATGCAACTCCGCTTCCAACGCTTCGTTGCAGTTAAAGATGCATCGGTATGCCGAGAATATCACACTCCCATCATGTCTCTGTAGTACCATCCCAGCCGCTGCTGATCCATCAGATTGAAGAAAGGCTCCATCAACAGATAAAGCCACCTTACCTGGAGGTGGCTTCGGCCAGGGGTGGACTAACACCTCCTTCTGAACAGCTGTCGGCGCCTCATTATGCATAGACATCTTCCCTTTGATGATTTCATCGGTGGAATATCTGGTGCAAAGATCTAGTGAGTGCATATAGCTCTGCAAATATGAAGCTGATGTAGCCACCGACGGCACTTCCTTGCCATGTACAAGATCTGATCGGAGAGACCATATACGCCAGATTAGCATAATCACACATGCCCTGATATATTCATCACAATTTGCAAGCACGTTAAGAAGCCAGTCTTGCCCTGTGTCCTGCAGCAGATCATGGCTCGGCAAGTTCCAAACCATCCGCATCTGTTGCCATAGCTGCTGCGCATGATCACATGTGACTAGGGCATGGAACGAGGACTCCTCCTCCTTTGCGCACAGAGGGCAGGTATCTCGTGTAGAGATATGCCGATACTTTTTGCAGGCGTTCGTTGCTAACGCCCCGGAAACTACCTTCCACGCCGAAATCCTCATCTTGAGGGGTACCTTGGCTGCCCATATACACTTCCAGATTGGTCTCTCCCCAGTTGAACTGCTGCTCGTTGCGGGTGTACCTCCCAGATCCGCTCCCAGCGTTGTGAGTCTGTAGGCACTCCGCACAGAGAATTGCCCGCTCTTCTCCGGAAACCACGCAATGGAATCTTGGCCATTTCTTGGTGAGGTTCGGATTTTGAGAATCTCCCGAACGTCCATGTCCCAAAAGTGTTCTCGCAACCTTTGTTCATTCCAGGCACCATGTTCAGTTAAGAAATCCGCCACCCAGTTTAGCCTGCAGTTGCGCTTCGGTGTGATGGGCCGGAAATTATGGCCCCTTGGAATCCACGCATCTCTCCACGTTCTAATCAGTGTCCCATCTCCTACACGCCAAATGATGCCTTTCTTCACCAACTCGAGGCCATGAACGACCCCCTTCCAAACAGCTGAAGAGCTAGTAGGGAACACTGTATCCAAAAGATTGCCATGAGGGTAATATTTGGCCCTCAGAAGTCTCGCACACAGGCTATCCGGACAGTCCAACAACCGCCACGCCTACTTAGCAAGCAGGGCCTGATTGAAAGCTCTCATGTCACGTAAGCCCATGCCCCCCATAGATTTGGGAACCACCATTTTCTTCCAACTTAGCCATGCCATCTTCCTCTTACCATTCTCCACTCCCCACCAGTACCGCCTTATCATCCTTGTCAAGTCGTCACAAACAGATGCAGGCAGCCTGAAGACACTCATAACATATGTAGGGATGGCCTGAGCAACAACCTTAATCAAAATTTCCTTGTTACCTACCGAAACAAACTGTTCACTCCAGTCTATCAACCTTGTTCTCAATCTTTCCTGAAGAGTTTCAAATTGTCCTTTATGAACTCTTCCTTCTGGCACCGGTAAGCCCAAATATTTGGGCTCAAAGACTTGTTGGGACACTTCCAATATGCTTTTTACCTCATCTGCCACCACCGCCGTACAATTGTCAGAGAAGAGGATGGAACACTTTTCGGGGTTTATAAGTTGACCCATCGCTGAAGTGTAAGTGTTCAACAAACCGTTGACAATGTTAGCCTGCTGGTTTGACGCCTCAAAGAACAATATTGTATCATCCGCAAAAAGCAAGTGAGATATCTCCGGAGCCCCTCGACATATGGTCACTCCCCTTAATTCACCACTCTCAACAGAGCTGGTAATAAGAGCGGACAAAGCGTCAGCAACAAAAAGGAATAGAAATGGAGACAACGGATCACCTTGTCGCAGCCCCCTGGATGGGGAGAAAACCTCAAGCAACTTCCCATTGAACTTCACTGAATATGTGACCGATTTAACGCAAGACATCACCCAATCGATCGATGTTGCCGAAAACCCCCATCTGTGCAATGCCTTTTCTAGGAAGTCCCAATCGACCCTGTCATATGCTTTAGATAAGTCCAACTTGTAGGCACACACAGCCGGGTTATTAGTCTTCAGATTCTGAATATGATTGATACACTCAAAAGCTATGATCGAGTTGTCAGAGATAAGCCGACCCCGTATAAAAGCACTTTGATTTTCAGAGATTAGATCCATCAACAGAGGTCATAATCTGTTAACCAAACACTTAGACACAATCTTGTAGATCACGTTACACAAACTTATTGGACGAAAATCCTTGAGCTCCTTAGGGACCGGAACCTTCGGGATTAGAACAATAGCCGTATCGTTCACCCCCTCCGGCATGACTCCTGTGGTAAAGAACTCCATAACTGCCGCTGTAATCTCACCTTTCATAACAGCCCAATTCCGCTGATAGAACCGCGCAGGGAACCCATCCGTGCCTGGTGCTTTTAGCGGTCCTATTTGGAACAGCGCATCGGACACCTCTTCCTCCGTGAATGGTCTACACAAGGCTGTGTGCATCTCATTTGTCACTTTTGGTACTATCCTTTCCAGAACCATTTCCGAAGACAGAATTGGGTCCTTCGTAAACACCTCCTTAAAGTATGAGGTGGCCATCAACTCCATCTCAGACGGGGACGAACACCACGTCCCATCAGTGCGCCTCAAGCGCTGGATATAGTTGCGGCGCGCCCGCCACACAGCTCGTCGATGGAGGTACGTAGTGTTCCTCTCACCTTCCTTGAGCCATGTGATACGTGACCGCTGCAGCCACAACATCTCTTCACGGTACAGTAACTCATCCAGTTGATACATCTTCTGCCTTATAGCCGCCTTATCCGCGTCCTGCATCTGCAAGTTTGCTAGTTCCTTGCGCAACTTTTCAATCTCGGACATGACATGGCCAAAGTTGGCCTTGCTCCATGCCCGCAGCCGCTGCATCATCTCCTTCAGGGCGTCACGAACTGACCCCAGATGCCCGCTTGGTTTACTCTTGCCCCAGTTTTCCGCAATCACAGCCCCAAGGCCCGGATGTCGTTCCCACATTATTTCATATCTGGTAGCATTCTGATTGCGACGTGCTTCTGCATGTGCTAGTTGCACCATGATGGGTGCATGATCTGAGCACGAGGACGCCAGATGCATCACATGCGCAAACGGGAACAATTCCTTTAAAGCTTCATTCGCACATGCCCTGTCCAGGCGAACCCGAACATTTCGCATACCCTGCTGCCCATTATCATATGTGAATGGGGCTCCTGAGAAGCCCAAGTCCACTAGTTCACAATCTTCCAAGCAGACTCGGAATAGGAGCAATTGATTCTCCGACCGAGGCGACCGAGAAAAATGTTCATGTTGCCACATTGCTTCATTGAAGTCACCACATACCAGCCACGGTTCCGTCGAAGACGCCCGCAAGCTCGACAAAGCACTCCACATGCGGTGACGGTGTTCAACTCTTGGTTCACCGTACACAAAGGTAGTTCTCCAAGTTTTGTCATTAGCATTGTCAACAATTCTCACATCTATATACTGTGCACATGAATCAAGTACTGTTACTTGCAGGTTTTCATCCCAATATAATGCATGCCCTCCACTGAGGCCAGTACTGGACACACCCGCAAAACCCTTCATATTCAGTCTCCTTCTAAGTTTTTCCATCTGGCTAGAGGCTTGATGTGTTTCTGATAGGAAGATCAACCCCGGGGAATTGGCTTTTGCGAGGGCCAACACCTCACGAACTGTCCGGCGGTCCCCCCCCCGGCAGTTCCATGCTAAGATACTCATTGTGCCCGGCGGTCCTCCTCTAGGGAGGCCGCCGATCTATCATCCGAAAACTCCTGGGAGTCAAACCTTGCCTTTTTGCTGTTTGAGCTATTGCACGGCGATGAAGGCGCATCACCGTCTTCTCCTAGCCCTTGGGTAAGAGCTAAAGCAGCCGTAGTACTAGGTATTTCTTCCCCTGCGCAGTCCATAGCTAGCCTTTTACGAGCCGGTGGGCCGACCTGCATATCCGTGGTACTGGTTTTCACCGGGCCAGATGCAGTATCAGCCGAGTCCGGGTCAACAATTTTCTTCCCATCTTTCTCTTTGGCTGGGGGGCGCTGCTGTTGTTTCTGCTTAACGTTGCCACGATCAACATCATCAGTTCTTCCTCTGTTCGGACCATCTGCATACAGCCAGTTCCCATATTTCATGTCTTTCACATCATGAACCCCGGTTCCGCACTCCTTAACATCATGCCCAATCAGTCCACAGACACTGCAGAAGTGGGCAAGTTTCTCATAACGAACAATGTACACCTGCCTTGCATCTCCTCTGACAATACTCACGAATTTTGTAAGGGGTCGACGTATGTCATGGCGAACCCTAACCCTCACATAGTCACCCCGGGTATTTCCGTTCAGCCTCATATCCATGATCTCACCAGACTTCTTCAACAGCGATTCCACTATGTTCCTCCGACAGAAGCCCTCCGGCAACTTATGGATTTGCAACCAGATTGGCATGGATAACATAGGGACTTCTTCCGCTTTTGTAAATCCATCATACGGACACATGAGAACTACCCAATTCCTTCAAATGGAGCAATCACTACTGATGCTAGAAATAATACGAAAAACTATTGAATATAGAGGTTAGAAATAATAAGGAGCGATCACTACTGATGCTTATCCATTGGAGTTTCGACAACTTTCGAACAGTTTGTATCTTGTTTCATAATACAGCTCTTAGGTCCATACAAGACTAATGAGAATGGACAGAAAAAATATGTTGACATTCCTTCAAATGTTTTTTTATGATCTTCCTTCAACTGTTCGGACCTATACTTGTCAACATTCTCTGTTCCACATACCAAAACCACTATATCTCGAAAAGTTTTTGCCTCCAGATTTACCCACTTGTGTGAAAGTGACTTCTTGATCAGCTGGATGGCGACACGTGCATTATTTTGGTAGATTACCGTGTAGAATCACGCGGTGGCCGTAGGCCTTCGTTGAAAATTTTGTTAACTGATTCGCATTTTTCCGTGTGCACTTGGGGTGTCTTTAGCGATTTTGCTTCAGATGATTGTTTGATCTTGAAAGCAACCTATGGGCGTTTGGGCTGTTGACGTGTGCATTTTTTTGGGATGTGGCTGTGTACAAATGCATGTGTGGGCGTATCTGCATCGGCTAAATTTTTTGAACGTGCTTGCTTCACTGGCGTGTGCTTCTAGCCGTTTATGTTGTAATTAAGTCGGCCATGCGGTGTGTTGGTTTCCAGTTTTGCTTTTGTCGTCGGCAACAGACAAGAAACAAGCAAATCGATACTTAGCAAAGGAACGTGGGCAAATCAGTCACCGCATGCATGCAGATCAATCGGAACACATTGCTTGGATATGCGGCCGACCAATAACAGTCTGGCGAAGCGGTGATCGGGGGATGGGCAACTACGTCCAGTTACAAAGCACATGCGCAGGCAGCGGGACGGGCAATTACATCCAATTACAAGACGGTAGAGGGATATGGCCAAGACAGCCACCGCACCGCTTGGGCGCGATTCTAGGCCAGATACAGGACATTCCTTCTGTCTCCCTCGCATGTGCGCTGCATGCATCCCGTCCAATCCGCCGCTTTCATTGCTTTCGTATCTGCCTCATCGCTTACTTCTCCTTCCTTATCTCTTCTTCTTCTGGATGCCTCTGTGGCTTACCGCCCTTTGATGATCGAGGTGTTTTCTGGAAGATTCCGATTGAATCGTCCACCGCCATAAGCATCTATAAATCTCTCCTTCCTCTTCTCTGTGGTCATCACTCGCTTTCGCATCTCAACCGAAGCACCACCGAGAAATAGCATCGGCGCAAAACATCGAGCCTCCCTCCGCTTCTCTCGTGTGGGATGGAAAGGAGCATTGTTTACCTCCTCGCCGGGCATGCCCCTCCCTCCTAGGCTCCTCCTTTCTTCGACATGCAATACAGAGCAAGATCGGCCATCGCGAGTTGTGGAGCCGCGCTCCAAGGTTCAGGGTGGCTTCCCGCGGGCTCTCTCCACGCTGCACCTCCGGGCTTGCCGGGGAGGAGCCGCGTCCAGCCTCTGTCGCTGCTACTTTGCCGAGCGAGAAACTGCATCATTGTCGCTACCATGTGGAGGGTGTCGACGTCCACCACGGGACATCGAGATGTTCGACGACCGACGGGCACGCTGGCGAGCTGGTTCCACTTGGGCGCCCCAAAGGCATGGGTGACCGCCGGCGACGTGTCCCTGTCGTCGCTGGACGCGATCGCTTCCCTGGAGTAGTCAGCGACGGTGCACGAGATTGGCCACCTGCTTGGCTCGGTCACTTCTCGGTGATAGTAAAAAAATGTATGAAGAAGGAAAAAAATATTAACTACATATGGTGTATATATATTCCGACTAGTTGCGTCTCTTTACTACTTCATCATAGGAGCTAATCCAATGGGAGGCTACACCAGATGATCTAATCTGGCAATGACTCGCACCATGTTCGGCAAAATAAATCATCCCTACTGGAGATGCGTCATCGTGTATTCCCCTGTTTATTCACGTGCATCATCCTCCCATCTTTTTTTTCCTACATCCATAGTTTTCATGCGATCATCTGGCATCCTAAAATAACAACACTTATTACCAAGAAAAAACATAATTCATATAGCCGCACCATATCGACGGACGCGGCGTGCCGCCGCTCGGGGGTAAGCTAGTATATGCTAAAGTAACTCACGGCATTTTCATATGAGAATGATTGGAAGACAACTGCAAACTTGAGGAAAAATTAACCTGCAAACACCAAGACATTTTGATTATTCATCAGAAATACATTCAGCACATACTGGCATTTACAAATAATATATGTGGAAAGAACAACAAACAATATTATGGGGGTTATACAATCAAAAAAGCATTGTGCTTTTTTGTAAGGTAAATTCTTCAGAGGTCCTTTTTAGCGATGCACGATGGTAAAATCTGTGAAAAAATGAAACAAACCTACTAGCAAATCAGATCAGTAGCAATTCTACAATGAACTTTAATTGAACTTTTAAGGAAACACTAAATAATTAATTTGGGGAATCAACCTGCATGGAAGGATATGCGCACACACAATGATTTGACAATACATTACTCAAACATTACATGAAGCTTAAAGGGGAGAGCTAATCTGATGAAGATGGAACTTGAAGGGTAAGAATCGCTCTTATGATGATGGAAACTTAAAGGGAAGAATCGCTCCATTTGTTACTCCTGCGATTATGCGAAGAAGATGAATATGATCTATTTATGGAAATCAATGGGCGGGGGAATTAACGGGGAGATGAGTGGGGGAGTTAATTGGGGAGGATTGGTTTGGAATTTATATCAGTGACTCCTCCTACGTGTCAGCGGCAGAAAATGATGATGCTTCAACAGAACAGCTGAAGGTGGCATGGTGATGATGTGGATACTTTGCATGTTGAGATAAATCCTATAATGAGGATGAATTTCTTAAGTATATAGAATAAGGCATGTGTTGGCATGAAAACAAAGTGCACGCTTACATATTTAGATACGTTTTTTAGCCCATATTTAGATACATGACTATAGGAGAAAGCAAACAGTTTTTGCCGAGGAGGATGCGACCGGTAAGAGCGGAAAATGCCAACGGAGGCCGAGCTCCAGGGAGCTTGGTACTTTTGAAAAAAATCAAAAGTCATATTTTAAAGTTTCAAATAAATTCAAAAAAAATTACATAGAAACTTATTAGATTACTGCATGCGCGTGTGAAAAAATCATTTGAAATTTTTGTATTTTGTAGGCTGTACAAAAAAGACAAAATTCCGGCCCAACAACAAAAAAAGCGGCCCATTTTAGAAATATGTTTTTGTCTTTTTTTTGTACGTCACGTGTGAAAGTATATGGTTATGAATTTTTGCACATACGCAATACACATATGTGAGAGTGTACACAAAGCAAAACATTCGGCCTTGGAGCGACAGCTGGCTGGGATCGGCGGATGCAGCACCACCAGGCGACACGACAGGCAGGTCGCCGTCTCCGGCGGTGGCACGTACGTAGGCGATGGAAGGCCGCCATCGACCGATCGACGAAGAGAGAGACGTGGTCGCCGTCGTCGCGGAGCCGAGGAAGCATCCATCCATCGTCCTTGACATACTCCACCTTTGTCGTTCACGAAACATCCATCTTTCTTCCTCAAA
>NC_041390.1:571523688-571525362 GCF_002162155.2 Triticum dicoccoides | reverse complement strand
AAAAAAACGAAACATCCATCTTTGACCGCTATTACTATATGCTCCCTGACGACTGTTCCCTCCCGCTGACCCAACGGCTTGCTTCTTCCCCTGGTGCTCTGTGCTCAGCTGCTCGTCCATTCTTGCGTCGCGGTGCAGCAGATTGGGGCACGACCTGCTCCTCCCCTCCCTCCCGCCGCCGCGTTGACGCACGGCGCACCCACGGCCGGTCCGATCGCCGGCACGGGCACGGCCCCCTCGCCGTCGCAAACACACGTGCGCGCGCTGCGCACAGCGACTCCCACCTTCCCGACAGAGCAAGCGGCGAACAGAGGAGAAGCCCACCAAGTCAGAGGCACGGCCGGGTCGCCGTCGCACTAACCCCCGCCCGGGTCAAACCCCGTCCCCCTACACCGCGGACGCGTCTCCGTCTCTCGCTCCCTCCCCTCCCCTCCCCTCCGCTCCGCTCGCGCTGCTCTGCTCGGCCCGGCTCGCGCCCGCCACCGATGGGCACGCCGCAGCGCCCGCGCCCGCGGCAGCTGGCGCGCACCAACGCCATGCGGAACTCCTCCTACTCCGCGGACGCCGGCGCCGACGGCGACGACGCCCTCGCGGCCTACGGCCGCATCCAGCTCAGCGTCGACCGCGCGGCCCGCGCCTCCCCTGGCGCCAGGGCCGGGTACGCGTCGCAGACCAGCTTCCGCATCCACGGCGGCCGCGGCGGCGGGGAGGAGGTCGCCGAGCTCTTCCGCCAGCTCGGCCTCTCCGGCCCCGAGGACTTCGCCATCCCGCCGGCCGTCTACGCCGCCGCCAACGCCGCCCGCCGCGCCGCCTCGCTCGAGGAGTCGTCCCCTGCGGCGTCGCCGTCGGGGGTTCCTGAAATTTCGGGACGCGACGTCGTCGTCGCCTCTAGGTTGCAGCCAGCCGGCGACGGGGAGGAAGCTGGGTTGGCCACCGAATTGGTCCAATCGGAGACCATACAAGTTTCAGCAAAATCATATCAACGACCATGGGCCGAATCCAAAGCCATATTGGTCGAATCAGAGAGAGTGGAGACCTCTACACGAGAGGTCACTGCTGTGTCTGAGCCGGAGAATGCAGGTGAAGGGAAGGGGAATGACAAATTGGCCAAAGTGGAAATATCACGAGAGGAGAGGACAAGAGAAGTGGTTGTGGAGGCCACAAGGGAGAAGGCCACTGGTGCCCTGGCTCTCGTTGTTGCAGAGTCCAATTCATGTGACATCGAGCATTTGGTCTCGCCGTCGCCGAACAGGCGGTTTAGGAGAACCATCACATCTTGGATCAAGGGAGGGCATATCGGAAGCGGATCATTCGGGTCAGTCTACGAGGCGATCAGCGAGTAAGTTTTACACCTGCTTACTTTGTGAACATTACTCATTTCATTTCATCGAGTTAATGTCTATGGGTTTGCAATTACCAATTTTGTCAAATTTGATGCAACATTTTGTTAAGTCTAGCAGAAGATGTTTCATAATTGGTTGTATGCGCTACACTTGTCGTGATGTACGCAGCCACTAGCACTTCGCAAATTGGTTTGATTCGTTGGAACTGGTTAGAAACCTAGATTTTTAGTCATCGGAGCTTGATGAAGATTCTTGAGGGGGCGAAGAAGATAGGTTATGCATGAACTCTGAGAAATCTTTGATATTCAAACCTAATAATTAGGGGTAGTTT
>NC_041390.1:571510084-571523422 GCF_002162155.2 Triticum dicoccoides | reverse complement strand
ATCTGCGTTACTTGTTGAGAGTGCAACTTCAGCTGTTGAGCATTTGGTGTAGAACTAGAAAAAATGCCCTCGTGTTCTGCAACAAAATGTTCCACTGACTGTGTTTAACATTGCTCTTACAGTGATGGGTTTTTCTTTGCTGTCAAGGAAGTGTCATTGATTGACCAAGGAATCAATGCAAAACAGCGCATCGTCCAGCTTGAGCATGTAAGTTGTGGGTTATGGCATGCTAAAGCAATTGTTTCTCTTACACTGCCTTAAAACATTATGTTGTTATCACTGTCTTGGTTATATGGTCAACTGAGATCAGCTGTGAATCATTGGTTTCAGGAGGTATCCCTCTTGAGTCGTTTGGAGCATGACAATATTGTTCAGTATTATGGAACAGACAAGGTAAAATTATTACAGAATAATAATTATGGCATGACAATATTGTTCAACCTAGTTACTTATGGCTTGTAAAATCATTACAGAATAATTATTATTGCCCCTGTGTACTTTTCATTACCTTCTGTTATTTTCCCTTCTGAGAATGGCATAATTTGGATTTAGCAGATGTAGAGATTTCTCAGCTAGATTTTCTTTTTCCTGCTTTCTCTGAGTAAATTATACTCCCTCTGTAACTTTTTATAAGATATTTTTAGAGTCTGTGACAGTGTTAAAAAACGTCTTACATTAAGTTACGGAGGGAGTATTTGTGTGATATAAACCGCTGATTCTAGATCTTTACACTAAATCTTGTGGGCTGGACGTTTTGCAGGAAGATGGCAAATTGTATATTTTTCTTGAACTTGTGACCCAAGGCTCTTTGGCTGCTTTATATCAAAAATATTGTTTACAAGATTCACAAGTATCAGCATATACAAGGCAGATTTTGAATGGTTTGAACTATCTACATCAGCGAAATGTGCTGCACAGGTGAGTACTAGAATGTGTTGTTTGGTATATATTTTTCTGTATTATATTTCTCGCTGGCCATTGAGAGCCTGTTCATTGCTGGATCACCAGGGACATCAAATGTGCAAATATTCTAGTTGATGCAAATGGTTTGGTCAAATTGGCAGATTTTGGGCTTGCGAAGGAGGTATTACTTACTCTATCAAACACATGCTGTACTATCAGTTTATCATTGTACTCCATTTTCTGCTGACTCTTTCTAATCTGCCATTTTGCAGATGTCAATTTTGAGCCAAGCAAGATCTAGCAAGGGAACTGTCTTCTGGATGGCCCCTGAGGTTAGTTTATGCAGTTGAGCTATTGCGCCTTTTCTACATCATGTTGGTCGTACTTTTTCTTGAAATAAAGGCATCATGTTGTTCTTACTCACATTCAGAGTGTGTGTACAATTACACTTGAGCATATTTGTGCCTGGTCTATTGTGATCGTTTTTTAACTTTTCTACCTTCTATTAAATTATCTTTGTGACCTCAATGATCCAGAATACGAGTCCATGGTCCACGTAGATAATAGGTTACAAATATCTTGGGAGTATAACGAATCATAGTCTGTGGAGGGAATTAGCGTACTTGATGAGTTAGAATTTAAAACTCCAAACAGTGAGTTATAACTGACAGATGGTTTAGAGTTGAGCACTGTAGGTTGCAGTGTGACTCTAAATACTTGTAGTTGTGTAACATTAATTAAAACTGTTAATTTTGTTTTCCATGAAAGGTTATTGGATTATTTTGATTTAGCAAATTGCAAGAAATATTTTGTTATTGTCCCAATTGTGTACGTTTTGTGATGGTATGCTCTCTTTCAGGTTGCTAAGGCTAAGCCACATGGACCTCCAGCAGATATATGGAGTCTTGGCTGCACAGTTTTGGAGATGCTGACCGGCAAAGTTCCATACCCTGATATGGAATGGGTGCGTATTCTGTCACCTTAGTTTTCTGGAACAGCATCTAAGTTTTAAATACTGCAAGACATGTAATTTAAATGCGCTGGTATACTGGAGCTGCATACTAAGCTATTTTTTTTAAATGGAAAGATCAAGGGCTATCTTCCTAGGTGGAGGGGACTATGAATTCCATGACATTTGTATGCGCAAGTATTATAATGCATAGTGGGCACCCCCAAAAAATCTGCCGCTATATTGCTGTTGTCTATTTTGATGTATTTATTAGGGAAATCAGAAATGCATAGATACGAGTAGCAGATCCATTTTCCCGCAAAAGAAAAAAAAAAGTAGCAGACCCATTCCCTGTATTTGGATCTCGTGGTTTTCTTAATATCAGAGTTGTGTATTGTTACTGTCTGTCATGCAATCTTCTCTCCTGCCATGTAGACACATGCTTTGCTCAAAATTGGTAGGGGAATACCACCAAAAATTCCCAATACGTTATCAGAAGATGCCCGGGATTTCATAGCAAAGTGTGTTCAAGCAAACCAAAAGGACCGGCCATCTGCTGCTCAGCTGTTGGAGCACCCTTTTGTGAAGAGACCACTGCAACATTAAGGTGTGCGATGTGCATATTGCTAACACATTTGCTTGTACATAAGCTGGTAAGTCTTTCGTCCTTTTCCTCATCAAGAAATGTGGGTGCTTTCATCTCTTCTAAGTTCTAACTCACTCGTTAAAAGATTGAGTTGGTTTCACTGCAAACATAATGACTTGTCTCCATCGCTATGTATAGGTTTTAATTTCGCATGTGGAAAGGTGTGGGTGATACCGAGGAGTGAAGATGATCCTACAACCCAAAAGTGTTCCTTGTTCACGCTCCCGCTTTAATTGTTTCCTGGAGATTTCAGCATTGAGATAGCTAGCTTCCAACATGAGAAGCACCTATTGGCATTCGGTTGAAAGGTAGCTCAGCAACATGAGTGAGATATGTTTACTTAAGAAGTACTCCATCCGTCCCATAATATAAGAACATTTTTTATACTATATAAGAGCGTTTTTTATACTACTAGTATCAAAAACGCTCTTATATTATGGGACGGAGGGAGTACCTTGCTGGCTGACAGGATTTGTTTCTCATGGAGCCCGTAGCCTAGTCTCAGTGTGTGGAATGAAAGATGTGCAGTGTGGAGTGCCAAGTGCTCACACAACAGTTCACTTTCCGACCGTGCTTACATCACACCTGTACAGTTCACATTCTGTTGCCAATGCAAACTGATCGTATTGTCCATGTTGTTGACTGCTCCCTCCGTTCCAAAAGAAGTGCCAAACCACGGAAATTTAAACTAAAACCACGGCGCGCGGCACTTATTTTGGAACGGATGTAGTATTTGACTGTGATCTTGCTCCATACCTGTACAGTTCAGTTCCTATGTAAATACAATCTGTTTCTAGCACAGAAGGTCCAGAATTTCAGTGTCTATGTCATCATATATGCCACCAGATGCGCATGCGCAGCCATGCATGTAGATTTGCTTAGAAGATCTGCAGTGCTACTTCTTGCCTGCTCATCAAAAGATTCATCTCATCACCTATTGTATTACTGTACATGTTGGATCCTTTTCAGTTTTCATGATACTGTACATGCATCTGGAGTAACAATGAGAGACCAAAGAACTGAAGATACAACAAATTTCTAATCTACTGTTGGTTCTTTTCCTCTTATGTTCTCATGGACGCAAGCAAAGCAGTAGCCTCTATAGATGTTTGATCCTTTTCATCTTACTCCAATACAGCTGCTCACTCACTCTGTGATTAAGGAAGGCATTGCCCCAAACAGCAGCCGTGTACAAGGAGACTATTTCTGCCTTTCTGGTGTCGCTCATTCCTAACATTTTTCTTTCCAAACCAACCTACGGAGAAGGTCCTTTAACCAGGGAAATGCTTGTTTGGGTGTAACTTTCTAACTAGTTGTATATGTTTGCACCATGTTCTCTTCTTACCTATCTAGCAGTCGGAGGTCACCATAGTTATATATAGGCGAGAAAAAATGTGCACAAATAAAGACATGTATACTATCTCCCTCTTGTCTTTGAAATGAATATGGAAGTAAGTACTGTTATTGTTCTTGACAGGGATACAGGGGCAAGTAGTTGAGACATTACGAGTGATATAATCGAAGAAAAAAAATAGTAGTCCAATGTATCCATAGTAACATTACCGTTATCAGTTCAGGAACTTGTGTTGTTCTTCACCTTATAGAGATCCAGTGTCTATGCTTGATTGAGCTGATAAGCCATGTGGATTTGCTTCTCAAGATTTTACAATGATAAGTACTTCTCATCTGTCAACGTAAAAAGATACATCTCATCACCTGTACCTATATTACTGTACAGGTCGGGTGCCTCTTCCCCAGACTGTACATGAAACGGGAGTCACAACAACCGCAGAGATGCAAGTACAAGTTGCTGATCTACCAGTAGCCTTTACGAATGCTTGAAACACCGAGCCTGGTGACTACTGAAAGCCTCCAGTATTCTGCATTCCTGCAGTTCTGATGAGTTCATCCAAACAGGCAGTCGCTCCAGTGCTCATCCATAACTCACGGCCTCATGCCCTGCCATCTCATGGCTCAGCAGGCCAAGCATGTCGAACACCTCCTCAGCCTGCGGATGAGACCGATCTCCGCAGACAAACTCATGCACGGCGCCGTCGATCTCCACGGCGCTGCGGCCTGGCCTCTTCTTCACTCCCCGGGCTTTCATCAGGCCCCGGACCATGCCCGCGCCATCCCATTTCCCGACGCCGGCGTAGATGTTTGACAGCAGCACGTAGTTTGAGTCGCCGCCAGGGTCCTGCTCGAGGAGGTACTGCATCAGCTGCTCAGCCATGTCGACGTCCCCGTGTATCCGGCACCCAGCAAGCAAAGCTCCCAGCACCACCTCGTTCGGCCGCATCGGCATGGTCGCCACCACACTCATGGCCTCGTCCAGGCGCCCTGCCCGGCCGAGCAGGTCGACCACGCACCCGTAGTGCTCCATCCTTGCTGTGATGCCATGCTCCGCCTTCATGGCGTCATAGTACCTCAGCCCCTCATCGGTGAGACCGGCGTGACTGCAGGCCGTGAGCACGCCCGTGAACGTCACAGCGTCCGGCTTGAACCCCTTCCTCTGCATTGCCTTGAAATGCTCGATGGCGTCCACGCACCGTCCATTGGCTGCAAACCCGACAATCATCGAGTTCCAGGAGACCACCGTCCGCTTCCTCATGCTATCAAACACCTGCCATGCAAACTCCACCTGACCGCACCGAGCATACATGTCGATCAACGAGTTGGCGATGCGGATGTTGCCCTCCAGCCTCTCCCTGGTCACGAACCGGTGCACCCACATACCGAGGCCGAGCGCGCCGACCTCAGCGCACGCGGAGATGGCAGCTACCAGCGTGACGTAGTCTGGCTCGACGCCGTCCAGCAGCATGGCATGGAAGCAGTCAATCGCCTCGTCATGGCGTCCGTTCTTGACGCACCCGTCGATGAGCGCCGTCCAGGAGACCTTGTCCGGGTCCGGCATTCCGTCGAACACCTCGCGCGCGGCGGCGACGAGGCCGTTGCGCATGAGGCCGGTGATCATGGTGTTGTAGGTGACTACGGACCTGACGGGCATGGAGCCGAACAGCTGGAGGGCGTGGTGGGGGAGGCGGGACGCGAGGTAGAACCGCGCGAGGCAGGTGCAGAGGAGGAGGTGGCCGGGGAACAGCTTGATGGCGAGGGCGTGGAGCGATAGCGCGAGGGGCCGGGCGAACGGGGAGGAGGGAGAGCCGGCGCAGGCGGAGAGGACAGTGAGGAGGGTGACGTCGTTGGGCGCGGGCGCGGCGGGGGAGGAGAGCATGGCGGAGAGCGCCGCGGCCGTCGCCGGCAGGTCGCCCTCCCGCGCCGGGCGCGCGATGGCGGACGTCCATGAGACCACGTCTCGCGGCGGCGTACGGCGGCGCGGCTTTGGGGTGGCGCGCTGCGTAGGTGGAGGAAGACTGAGAGATGGAGAGGCGGCCACTGCCATGGCCGAGAAGCTTTCGGCTGAAACACTAGAATGAGAGCTCCTTTTGTTTTTTAGATGAACAGGGAGGTTCCCCTCCCCGGTTCCATTACTCAGCATGAAACCAAAAACGCGATCTCTAGTTATACAGCAGCTCACTTAGGGGCTGCCTCACAGGTTTTTAAAATGTTTAAATTCGGCGCAAACATAACGCAAACACGTTCGAGTTCGTTCAAATTTAAACATATTTTATAAAAAAAGAAAAACTACCTCGGGCTACCCCCGCCGTCTCCCTCGCCGCCCGCCTCGCCGCCCGCCCACGTGGTTCTACATGCCGAGGAGACGGTAGAACCGCGTGTAGTCACCGCCGTCTTCGTCGTCGTCGTCGCCCCCGTCGACGCCTCCGCCGTTCCTGCTGCATCCCTCCCCCGGTTGGCGCGGCGGGTTGAAAGGTCCGGGGGCGTCGTCGTCGTCGTCGTTGTCGAGGACCACGACGCCGTGCTCGTCCTCGCGCCCACGCTTGCGGGTGGCGATCTCCTCCAGGGCCCGGCGCTGCCGGACCATCTCGTCGCGGAAGTAGTCGTCCCGCGCCCATCGCAGGGCGTCCTCGTCGGAGAAGCCACGCCGGGCTACCTCCTCGTACTCCGCAGGGAGGCCGGGCTCCGGCTTGGGCTCGACGAGGACGAAGCGGGCGAGGGAGGGCGAGGGACGCGCGTCATCCGGTCTTCACTGCGCCACCCGTGAGGCATCAATGGCGCAGGCTGACCGACGCGGCAGCGCGGCAGCTTTGGCATTGATTCGCCGCGGGAAACGAGGCGATGAGGACGACGAAGGGGCGAGAAAAGGGTAGAGTCGCTGACGCGGCGGGCCCGCGGCTGTTTCGCGCCAAAACAGTTCGCCCCGGCGCCCCCGGGCGCCCCCCCAGCGCGCCGGGTTCGGCCTGGGTCCGCCGGCGCTGTTTTCGGCCCAAGCCGGCGAAAATCGGGCTCCTGGGGGCGCGACTGGGCCGATTTTCCGGCGCCGGCGCAAAAAAAAACGCCTGGGGAGGCCTTCCTGGGGCGCGGCTGGAGATGCCCTTAGAGGAGCAGTTCAGCCTAAAACGGCACTACAAGTGAAAAGGGAACCGGGAATACAGATCTTTAAAAAGATCAGGCGGCAGAGAGCTCCTTTTGTTTTTTGAAAGAAGTATAGTTTTCACTCTCAAATCCTATCCAATGTCTTCATAACCTCCTAAAGTCGATTTTGGTCTGATTTGGACGCCAAAAATATCAATACCAGTTTAATCTACCCTTGAGCGGTTTAGTGTCACATCAAGAGTGGTTTCGCATGTGGTTTTCATTTATTTGATGATCACTTGGCGCTGATGTGGCAAATGGTCACTTGTTTCCCGGCCAGTGTTTACAATTCATAAATTCCACAAATGGGCGCTTGAACCCTAAATTCCCCATCGACGCTCGCTCACTCGATCCAAGACCTCACGCTCGAATTCAGGCCTCACTCTTGAATCGGCTGCAGTCCATGGCGTCATCTGCGAGCTTCTCGGCTAGCTCCTCCACAGGACGCAGGTCCTATTCTAGTGGTACGGCTGCAGCGACACTGTCGCCGGTGCCATATCATGAGGGTCCGTTGCAGTACAAGTTAGTGTTGTGCGGATGCGGAGTGAAAGCCCATCGGCAGATTACCTGAAGCCTGTTGAATCCAGGGCGAAGGTACCAGGATATCAAAGGTGTGTTCTTGCTGTTCTTGTGTGAGCCTATTTTCTTGGAAAAGTCCATTGTTAGCTGATTGCAATGCAATTTCAGGGTCTAGACTGTTGGTGAATCGTGACATGGTGTTGCTGAATCGTCTGAAAAAAGAGAATATGTAATTGAAGAATCTCGTTCTAGGTTGAAGCTTGCATGGCGAAGGTAGTTGACTGGAGATGGGCATGAGGTTGTTTGTGAATGAGATGCAATTCAAGCACACAGCAGTAGTAGAAGTAGGTCCTTAAGTAGTAGAAGACTTGCAGATAAAATTAGCAAGATTTAGACGTGAGTAGTGCCTGTTGTAATTCACATGAGTAGTGCTTCATGCTGAGAATTTATAAGAAAATGTCTGTCGGATGTTCAGAAGATTGAATTTTTTAGAAAAAAAATTCCTCAGTGTAAGCACACAATTCTGCATAACTGAGCATAAACACCTCTGCCTCTAGTTCTCCTGAATAGTCAACCTGTCCATTTTTCCTCTCAAACGAGCCGGTTTAATGATATCTGGCCAACAAGTAATCAAGTGGATCTCGCGGATCCAAACGAGCTGCAAAATAAATGAATTTTTTTCTCGGTTATACTTACAAAGTAAACAAATGCAATCATAATTCAGTCCATATTCTGTCTAAATACACTAGTTTAATTGGGCAAACTAAAACCCTCATTATATTCCCAGATTAGTGGGGATAAACCCCGAAAGTACATCACGTTACAATAGATGGCACCAAGAAAATAAAAATATACAACCACGGCACCAAGCATGTGACATGAAGATAAATGACATGTACAGAACTTGAAGCTGCAGTCAAAACTACTAAAACTACTGAAAATACAGTCAAAACTACTAAAACTGCAGTCAAATGCAACTGCACTATTGAAACTGCAGTCAAAACTGTACTCAAAACTACTAAAACTACTCTGAATTCAGTCCAAATTCAGACTAGTTATACTGCAGTACTAAAATTACAGTAAAAGTTCTGTACAAATGCTGTCAAAATTCAGAGTATTTATACTGTACTACTAAAACAACAGTCAAAATTCAGAGTTAACACTCTTCAGCAGTCAAATTCGGTCAAAGATGTCACGTTCTGTTTCTATAAGACAATCATCACTACAAGCACAGTGCAAATTCATCTACTTTATTTCTGAAATTAACAGGCCGGTCATCCGCAAATTAGCCCATTTTAATATCAAAACAACAGAGCTATCACAAACACATGATGCGATCAAGCCTCGCCCTTAACACGAACATTACTGATCCCATGTGCGGTAAGCATACCTGAAGCCATCGCTTGATTTCGATGAAGACGGACTCGCGACGATTGAGGGCAGCGTAGCCCTAACCGCGGAATACGACAAACCGCGTGCTTCCTCTATCTCATGCCAAGGTGACGTCAAGTAAGAGAGACGGTGGCCGCCGCCGGCGACGACGGCGACGCAATTGCAGTAGGTGTGGACGGCGGCGCTGCGGCCTTTCCGGTTTCCTGTCTGCACTAGGAAGGCGAAACAGGACGAAGATGAACGCCCACTTATTTCAGCGACCAGCTGCCACATAAGCACGCCACGTAAGTGACAAATCAGTGCCTAATCCCAAAATCAGATGCAAAACCACTCTTGATGTGACACTAAACCATTCAGGGGAAGATTAAGGGCCTGTTCGGAGTCTCACCACTCCAGAACTCCACTCTCAGAGCGGGGGTAGCTTCAGCTGAAAATAAGGGAGCGGGGAAACACCCGCTCCGCAGATCCTCGTATTTTTTGGAGCTGGCGGACTACCGAACAGGGCCTAAACCGGTATTGACATTTTTGGGGTCTAAATCAGACCAAAATCGACTTTGGGGGGTTATGAAGACATTGGGCAGGATTTGAGGGTGAAAACTATACTTTTTTAGGCAACGTAGACGTCAAACGAGACCGGCCCACTTGGCCCGTGACCACTTCTCTATTTTCTCCTTTCGTGTTTAGTCAGGTTTTTTCAAAAAAAAGGGACTGCTATGCGTCGGCCGGCGGATCTTTTTAAAAGATCTGCCGCCTCGATAGCCATCGGATTTGACAAAATCGAGTGGTTGCACGTCTTTCTCTACTTTGCAACGAAGGTTTTGTTGCAGAAACATTTGTAAAAAAGATTGTTTTGTGGATATATCTTTGCAACATAGGTTGTGTTGCGGGATTTTTTTTGCAACATAGGTCGTGTTGCGGAATTTATTTTTCTGTCCTCACTTTTTTGCAACAAAGGCATTGTTGCAGAAACTTGACAACTGAGGTGATGTTGCAGATTTTTTTTGTCTTCATCTTTTATGGTGATATGGAAGAAAGTTTTACAACATGACTAATGTTGCAGAAATCTTCCTAACAACAAATTGGATGTTGCAAAAAACACCATTGTCATTCGCCACGAGCTCCCGCCAGACGGTGGTGAGGAGGAGTGGCACCACCTGTCTCCGCCATCGCGCCGCCGCCGATGAGCGCCAGACTTCCGACCAGCTTGCCTCGTCAACATTCTTCTCTCACAGGCAAGATGTATGCCATTGATAAGCACTTGTATGCAGAAGAAGATGTTGGGAGAGAGATAAGATGAGGGAAAGAGATGAAGAGATAAGACGTGGGTGGCCACGTGTTAAGCAAAGGGAGCGGCGGATGTGAGCGTGAAATCAGCCGCCTGATGTGAATCTTTTCCCAAAAAAGGGTTTTAGAAGCTAGTACTACTTATTTTAAAAACCTATCAAAATGTAAAATATATATTATAAAATTGTGTTTTTTAAATTTCAAACTTTTTCCTGGAAACAAAACTTCTAAAAACATGAAAAATTATTAAAAGTAAGACTAGTGGTTGGCGACATGTTGTCTCCCATAGTTCTTGGTGTGCATCGTCGTATACCTCGGCCAAGTGTGAGCCAGTTCATTCAAAACAAATACACCAATTCATATGACTTGTCGGAATCAAACCTAAACCTCTTAATCCCTGAAATCAGCACCATGTACTTTTAAATTCTACACGGGTCCACCGGTCTTTATTTCAACTTTAGAGTTCGGAGCATCGGGAAAATAAGAATGCCGGCCGGGGTCACTCTCTACTTTCAATGACCACACGGGTCCTCATGTATTACCTCGGTATTAAAATATTAGGTATTTTTTTATTTAGGCTAAAAAACATATTCTAATTTGGTACGAAGGTAGTAGTACATTCGTCTTTTCTCCCCAACCATCATCTCGCATGGCTGCGTCGTGCATCTCTGTCGCGACCCTACTGTACAACTACACTGTGCAGGGTCACGTCACACTGAATCCCCACCTGTCTAGCCATGCACCATCGCCGTAGTGCCACTAGTGCAGAACCGGGCAATAACACCGGTTCGTAAGGCCCTTTAGTGCCGGTTCGGTAACCGGCACTAAAGTGTGGGCACTAAAGGCACCCCTCCCCCTTTAGTACCGGTTCAGCACGAACCGGTGCTAAAGGGCAATCACGTGGCATGAGCCAGCTCCGTGGGCGCGTAGGACATTAGTACCAGTTGGTAACACCAACCGGTACTAAATGTTTGGGTATGTTTTGGTTTTATTTTTTTATTTTTACTTTAATTTTGTGTTTTCAATTTAATTTAGTGATTGTTTTACATTATAATGAGTTGTTAAATCATTAGGTGAATGTATACCGCGGATTAGTTTGACTGGATGCATGTGGATCCTACCTAAGTCATCAAGTATATGTCATATCCATATTATATATACTTGATCACCTAATTAAGTGATCGAGGTAATATGGATATGGCATATACTTGATCACTTAGCTAGAATCCATCCAGTTGAAACTAATCTGCGGTTTCTTTCATAAATAATATAATAACTCATCATCATCAGCATCATCATATTGATATAAAAACTCTTACATCATATATATCATCACCAACAACACTAGCTTAAAGAAGAAACATTCACTTGTACCAGAACCAAGATATCATCGAGTTCAACATGATGATGATATTATAAGTGTTCATAACACCAAAAAAGCAAAATCACTCTTTGAGATTAAGTTCAGGATGAAGAACACGGACATAAGAGGACAAGTACTAAGAGCATGAACTAGCTAATTAATCACTCCTGCTGCTCTCTCTCAGGTAAAATAACATAGAACATGTATAGCTTTCCTGATTCATCATATTGGAGCATGCAGATGAACCTGTCTCCTAACGTAGGTTGCGCTTCTGACTGCTGCCCCCTAGTACTTCTCTGTGATTGTTCACAATTTTGCTCCAGTCTTTTACTATTAAGCATTCCTCGCTATTAGAAATCCTGAATGCACTAAAGTGCATTGTAGGATATCTTGGTCGTAAGCTAACAATATTCATGGTAGCTTTAGTCTCGATCCAATCAGGCACAACATTCATCGGGAGTCCCTATTGAAGAACATCGTATAGTAACATACTTAGCAATGAAGTTTAGCTTAAAAAATAATGTATGCAAAAGATGCACTAGGGAGAAATAGTAGAAATCGTACCATCTTTTTCCTAAATATATATGACCGTAGTTCAGTACGAACACTATTGGTCGCACGTTTTGAGTACTAACATTTCTAAGTGCAGAATTTTTTTTGTCTTGACAGCATCAAGATCCTCAAGCCATGAAACATAATGACTTGTCTCCTCGCAGTTTAGTTCA
Organism: Triticum dicoccoides; assembly: GCF_002162155.2. NCBI lineage: Eukaryota > Viridiplantae > Streptophyta > Magnoliopsida > Poales > Poaceae > Triticum > Triticum dicoccoides. Next base: position 571,511,150 of record NC_041390.1, on the reverse strand, counting down.
GCCCCGGGACAGTGGACGGTCCTGTCTAACAAGCGCCGGACATGTTTGCTTGATTGGAAATAAGCTGTCAATATAAATTGAGATATATTAATTCAACTGGTTTAAATAATCTCATATCGAAGACATAAATATGGTTGAGAAACTCACATAATGGTAGAATTGGAGGCGTCTGCACATCGATCCAGATATCTCTATTACCTTCAGTATCATCTTCCGGACGAATATCAAAGGTGATAACCATATCAGACTCAACTGCATAAGCCTTACATAGTGCTTGCCAAGTTTTGCATTCAAAATAGGTGTATGTGTCTGCATTGTATAATTTGACGTTGAAGGTATAACCATGCTCGGTCTTCAAGTAAACTCTTTTTACCTCCATAGTTTCGTTAGGACTGAAACCTATCTTATCTAAGAGAAAAATTCTTGCATGACAAGGGATACGCTAGTAGAATAGTGAAAAATTAAAATTAAAAGTTGAAGCAAATAAAGCATAAGTCATGCTTAATTACGAAAAAGACTTGTTATTGTGACTTACTGTATCCACTTCGAAGTTCTCATCCAGCTTGATGCTGAAGCGTCTATCATCAACTAGAAAATTTCTACCGCACAGGCCGCGCTGGTCTTCACAGTATTCGCACATAATGAAATCGTGTTCGTCGTCAGACGACATTCCTATATGTTCATAGGTGAAACATTAAACACTTATTAGTTCTATTAATTCAACTAATTCTGTTAATTCAACTAGTTCAACTTATTAATTCAACTAAGCACTTACAAAAAATACACCTAAATAAAGTAGCTCAACTAATTCAACTAACTAGTTCAACTAATTAATTCAACTAATTCAACTAAACTAGTTTTATTAATTTTCTTACTAAAAATAAGGTAGCTAGTTCTATATAATAAAATGTTAATTAGATAATCAAATCTCATATAACTAAATTAAATATATATCTAACATATAACTTATATCTAATTCATCTAACATTTGACATTAATATCCAACATATGTTCATATATAGGTGAAATATACGTTCTTACTAAAATAAAGTAGGTAGTTCTATAT
>NC_041390.1:571507928-571509325 GCF_002162155.2 Triticum dicoccoides | reverse complement strand
GGTGACGGCGACGACGGGTGGCGGGGGCGACAGCGGTGACGGCGACGATGGGCGGCGGGGGCGGCGAGGGCGGAGGGGCCTGTGAGGGCGGCGCACGATGGGCGACGGCGGCGATGTTCGCCGCCGAAGAAATTGGAGAAGTGGTGGTCGATGAAACTAAATTTTTCGTAAGTGCCATACATATAGGAGGGGCCTTTAGTACCGGTTGGAGCCACCAACCGGTACTAAAGGCCAATTTTCGCCAGGCCAAGGGGCGGGAAACGGCCCCTTTAGTACCGGTTCGTGCCATTAACTGGCACTAAAGGCCCAATCATTAGTACCGGTTGGAGCCATCAACCGATACTAATGGTTGTGCGCTGCCACCGGCGGTGCACAATGTTTAGTCCCACCTCGCCGAGCGAAGGCAACCGCACTGGTTTATAAACCCAGCCGTGGCTGCTCCTACGAACTTCTCTATATAGCAGGCTTCTGGGCCTAACTAGGGCGCGCTGCCCTGTGAGTCTACTGGCCCTTCTGGGCCTGCATTTGCACACCCTAGGTCTGGCAGGCCCACTAAGCAGCGCCCCAACAAATATTTCATATAGGTTTTTTTTCTTTTCTGTATTATTTATTTTCTTCTATTTATTTTTGAGTAATTTTTTATATTTTTTTTCTGCATTATTTATTTTCTTCTATTTATTTTTGAGTAATTTTTTATATAGTTTTTTTTCTTTTCTGCTTTATTTATTTTCTTCTATTTATTTTTGAGTAGTTTTTTGTGACCCTCTCTACTCTTTCGCACATGCTATGTGGGTGAAATGATAATACCATTGCAAATTTCAACATTTTCAGAATTCATTTTGTAGTGATTTTCAATTTCACGGTCATTTAGCTCTCTAAACAATTAGATAAATGACTAAAAAACAACAAATGATGTCAGAACATGTTAGAAATTGATGACGTCGCTTTGAATGCTGCATACTGAACACAAAATAAGTCCGGAGTTGAAATAAGTTTAAAAAACATTGAAGTGCCCGTGTAACAGATGAGTTCTCGTCCGAAACCCTGATACTCCGAAAGAGATTGTCCAGTTTGTACACGAAGTGCGTCCAGTTTTTGCCGTGACCATCTCTACTCTTTCGCACATGCTATGCGGGTGAAATGATGATACCATGCCAAGTTTCAACATTTTCACAGTTCATTTTGTAGTGATTTTCAGTTTCACGGCCATTTAGCTCTCTAAACAATTAGGTAAATGACTGAAAAACAACAAATGATGCCAGAACATGTTGGAAATTGATGACGTCGCTTTGAATGCTGCATACTGAACACAAAATAAGTCCGAAGTTCAAATAAGTTTAAAAAACATTGAAGTGCACATGTAACAGATGAGTTCTCGTCCGAAACCCTGATACTCC
>NC_041390.1:571506926-571507918 GCF_002162155.2 Triticum dicoccoides | reverse complement strand
CGTCCAGGTTTTTCCGTGACCCTCTCTACTCTTTTGCACATACTATGCGGGTGAAATGATGATACCATGCCAAGTTTCAACATTTTCACAGTTCATTTTGTAGTGATTTTCAATTTCACGGTCATTTAGCTTTTTAAACAATTAGGTAAATGACTGAAAAACAACAAATGATGTCAGAATATGTTGGAAATTAATGACGTCGCTTTGAATGCTGCATACTGAACACAAAAGAAGTCCGGAGTTCAAATAAGTTTAAAAAACATTGAAGTGCCTGTGTAACAGATGAGTTCTCGTCCGAAACCCTGATACACCGAAAGAGATTGTCCAGTTTGTACACGAAGTGCGTCCAGTTTTTGCCGTGACCCTCTTTACTCTTTCGCACATGCTATGCGGGTGAAATGATGATACCATGCTAAGTTTCAACATTTTCACAGTTCATTTTGTAGTGATTTTCAATTTCACGGTCATTTAGCTCTCTAAACAATTAGATAAATGACTGAAAGACAACAAATGATGTCAGAACATGTTAGAAATTGATTTCGTCGCTTTGAATGCTGCATACTGAACAGAAAAGAAGTCCGGAGTTCAAATAAGTTTTAAAAACATTGAAATGCCCGTGTAACATATGAGTTTTTGTCCGAAACCCTGATACTCCGAAAGAGATTGTCCAGTTTGTACACGAACTTCGTCCAGTTTTTGCCGTGACCCTCTCTACTCTTTCGCACATGCTATGCGGGTGAAATGATGATACCATGCCAAGTTTCAACATTTTCACAGTTCATTTTGTAGTGATTTTCAATTTCACGGTCATTTAGCTCTCTAAACAATTAGGTAAATGACTGAAAAACAACAAATGATGTCAAAACATGTTGCAAATTGATGACGTCGCTTTGAATGCTGCATACTGAACACAAAAGAAGTACGGAGTTCAAATAAGTTTAAAAAACATTGAAGTGCACATGTAACAGATGAGTTCTCGTCCGAAACCCTGA
>NC_041390.1:571505401-571506916 GCF_002162155.2 Triticum dicoccoides | reverse complement strand
CAAATGATGCCAGAACATGTTGGAAATTGATGACGTCGCTTTGAATGCTGCATACTGAACACAAAATAAGTCCGAAGTTCAAATAAGTTTAAAAAACATTGAAGTGCACATGTAACAGATGAGTTCTCGTCCGAAACCCTGATACTCCGAAAGAGATTGTCCAGTTTGTACACGAAGTGCGTCCAGTTTTTGCCGTGGCCCTCTCTACTCTTTCGCACATGCTATGCCAGTGAAATGATGATACCATGCCAAGTTTCAACATTTTTCACAGTTCATTTTGTAGTGATTTTCAATTTCACGGTCATTTAGCTCTCTAAACAATTAGGTAAATGACTGAAAAACAACAAATGATGTTAGAACATGTTGGAAATTGATGACGTCACTTTGAATGCTGCATACTGAACACAAAAGAAGTCCGGAGTTCAAATAAGTTTAAAAAACATTGAAGTGCCCGTGTAATAGATGAGTTCTCGTCCGAAACCCTGATACTTCGAAAGGGATTGTCCAGTTTGTACACGAAGTGCGTCCAGGTTTTTCCGTGACCCTCTCTACTCTTTTGCACATACTATGCGGGTGAAATGATGATACCATGCCAAGTTTCAACATTTTCACAGTTCATTTTGTAGTGATTTTCAATTTCACGGTCATTTAGCTTTTTAAACAATTAGGTAAATGACTGAAAAACAACAAATGATGTCAGAATATGTTGGAAATTAATGACGTCGCTTTGAATGCTGCATACTGAACACAAAAGAAGTCCGGAGTTCAAATAAGTTTAAAAAACATTGAAGTGCCTGTGTAACAGATGAGTTCTCGTCCGAAACCCTGATACACCGAAAGAGATTGTCCAGTTTGTACACGAAGTGCGTCCAGTTTTTGCCGTGACCCTCTTTACTCTTTCGCACATGCTATGCGGGTGAAATGATGATACCATGCTAAGTTTCAACATTTTCACAGTTCATTTTGTAGTGATTTTCAATTTCACGGTCATTTAGCTCTCTAAACAATTAGATAAATGACTGAAAGACAACAAATGATGTCAGAACATGTTAGAAATTGATTTCGTCGCTTTGAATGCTGCATACTGAACAGAAAAGAAGTCCGGAGTTCAAATAAGTTTTAAAAACATTGAAATGCCCGTGTAACATATGAGTTTTTGTCCGAAACCCTGATACTCCGAAAGAGATTGTCCAGTTTGTACACGAACTTCGTCCAGTTTTTGCCGTGACCCTCTCTACTCTTTCGCACATGCTATGCGGGTGAAATGATGATACCATGCCAAGTTTCAACATTTTCACAGTTCATTTTGTAGTGATTTTCAATTTCACGGTCATTTAGCTCTCTAAACAATTAGGTAAATGACTGAAAAACAACAAATGATGTCAAAACATGTTGCAAATTGATGACGTCGCTTTGAATGCTGCATACTGAACACAAAAGAAGTACGGAGTTCAAATAAGTTTAAAAAACATTGAAGTGCACATGTAACAGATGAGTTCTCGTCCGAAACCCTGA
>NC_041390.1:571504125-571505214 GCF_002162155.2 Triticum dicoccoides | reverse complement strand
GCACATGCTATGCGGGTGAAATGATGATACCATGCCAAGTTTCAACATTTTCACAGTTCATTTTGTAGTGATTTTCAATTTCACGGTCATTTAGCTCTCTAAACAATTAGGTAAATGACTGAAAAACAACAAATGATGTCAGAACATGTTGGAAATTGATGACGTCGCTTTGAATGCTGCATACTGAACACAAAAGAAGTCCGGAGTTCAAATAAGTTTAAAAAACATTGAAGTGCCTGTGTAACAGATGAGTTCTCGTTCGAAACCCTGATACACCGAGAGAGATTGTCCAGTTTGTACACGAAGTGCGTCCAGTTTTTGCCGTGACCCTCTTTACTCTTTCGCAAATGCTATGCGGGTGAAATGATGATACCATGCCAAGTTTCAACATTTTCACAGTTCATTTTGTAGTGATTTTCAATTTCACGGTCATTTAGCTCTCTAAACAATTAGGTAAATGACTGAAAAACAACAAATGATGTCAGAACATGTTGGAAATTGATGACGTTGCTTCGAATGCTGCATACTGAACACAAAAGAAGTCCGGAGTTCAAATAAATTTAAAAAACATTGAAATGCCCGTGCAACATATGAGTTCTCGTCTGAAACCCTGATACTCCGAAAGAGATTGTCCAGTTTGTACACGAACTTCGTCCAGTTTTTGTCGTGACCCTCTCTACTCTTTCGCACATGCTATGCGGGTGAAATGATGATACCATGCCAAGTTTCAACATTTTCACAGTTCATTTTGTAGTGATTTTCAATTTCACGGTCATTTAGCTCTCTAAACAATTAGGTAAATGACTGAAAAACAACAACTGATGTCAGAACATGTTGGAAATTGATGACGTCGCTTTGAATGCTGCATACTGAACACAAAAGAAGTCCGGAGTTCAAATAAGTTTAAAAAACATTGAAGTGCCTATGTAACAGATGAGTTCTCGTCCGAAACCCTGATACTCCGAAAGAGATTGTCCAGTTTGTACATGAAGTGCGTCCAGTTTTTGCCGTGACCCTCTTTACTCTTTCGCACATGCTATGCGGGTGAAATGATGATACCATGCCAAGTTTCGACATTTTCACAGTTCA
>NC_041390.1:571503123-571504115 GCF_002162155.2 Triticum dicoccoides | reverse complement strand
CGTCCAGGTTTTTCCGTGACCCTCTCTACTCTTTTGCACATACTATGCGGGTGAAATGATGATACCATGCCAAGTTTCAACATTTTCACAGTTCATTTTGTAGTGATTTTCAATTTCACGGTCATTTAGCTTTTTAAACAATTAGGTAAATGACTGAAAAACAACAAATGATGTCAGAATATGTTGGAAATTAATGACGTCGCTTTGAATGCTGCATACTGAACACAAAAGAAGTCCGGAGTTCAAATAAGTTTAAAAAACATTGAAGTGCCTGTGTAACAGATGAGTTCTCGTCCGAAACCCTGATACACCGAAAGAGATTGTCCAGTTTGTACACGAAGTGCGTCCAGTTTTTGCCGTGACCCTCTTTACTCTTTCGCACATGCTATGCGGGTGAAATGATGATACCATGCTAAGTTTCAACATTTTCACAGTTCATTTTGTAGTGATTTTCAATTTCACGGTCATTTAGCTCTCTAAACAATTAGATAAATGACTGAAAGACAACAAATGATGTCAGAACATGTTAGAAATTGATTTCGTCGCTTTGAATGCTGCATACTGAACAGAAAAGAAGTCCGGAGTTCAAATAAGTTTTAAAAACATTGAAATGCCCGTGTAACATATGAGTTTTTGTCCGAAACCCTGATACTCCGAAAGAGATTGTCCAGTTTGTACACGAACTTCGTCCAGTTTTTGCCGTGACCCTCTCTACTCTTTCGCACATGCTATGCGGGTGAAATGATGATACCATGCCAAGTTTCAACATTTTCACAGTTCATTTTGTAGTGATTTTCAATTTCACGGTCATTTAGCTCTCTAAACAATTAGGTAAATGACTGAAAAACAACAAATGATGTCAAAACATGTTGCAAATTGATGACGTCGCTTTGAATGCTGCATACTGAACACAAAAGAAGTACGGAGTTCAAATAAGTTTAAAAAACATTGAAGTGCACATGTAACAGATGAGTTCTCGTCCGAAACCCTGA
>NC_041390.1:571449946-571502793 GCF_002162155.2 Triticum dicoccoides | reverse complement strand
ATTGATGACGTCGCTTTGAATGCTGCATACTGAACACAAAAGAAGTCTGGAGTTCAAATAAGTTTAAAAAACATTGAAGTGCGCGTGTAACGTATGAGTGCTCGTCCGAAACCCTGATACTCCGAAAGAGATTGTCCAGTTTGTACACGAAGTTCGTCCAGTTTTTGCTGTGACCCTCTCTACTCTTTCGCATATGCTATGCAGGTGAAATGATGATACCATGCCAAGTTTCAACATTTTCACAGTTCATTTTGTAGTGATTTTCAATTTCACGGTCATTTAGCTCTCTAAACAATTAGGTAAATGACTGAAAAACAACAAATGATGTCAGAACATGTTAGAAATTGATGACGTCGCTTTGAATGCTGCATACCGAACACAAAAGAAGTCCGGAGTTCAAATAAGTTTAAAAAACATTGAAGTGCCCGTGTAACAGATGAGTTCTCGTCCGAAACCCTGATACTCCGAAAGAGATTGTCCAGTTTGTACACGAAGTGCGTCCAGTTTTTGCCGTGACCCTCTCTACTCTTGCGCACATGCTATGCGGGTGAAATGATGATACCATGCTAAATTTCAACATTTTCACAGTTCATTTTGTAGTGATTTTGAATTTCACGGTCATTTAGCTCTTTAAACAATTCGGTAAATGATTGAAAAATAGCAAATGATGTCAGAACATGTTGGAAATTGATGACGTCGCTTTGAATGCTGCATACTGAACACAAGAAGTCCGGAGTTCAAATAAGTTATTAAAAAATAAAAAAGAGGTGCAATGCTGGTTAATTTGCTTGAAGCCTTTCGGAATAGTGTAGACTGCACTGCAAATAGCTCAGTGCAATATATGCTATTCCGAAAGGCTTGAAGCTAATCAACGTGCAGGTGAACATTGCACCTCTTCGTCATTGTCTCTGCACTCAGGGCTTATAAACCGCTCATACTACCTCTCTCTTGGCGAGGTGGGACTAAAAATCAGCTTACTAAGAAACTCTAGTACCGGTTCATGTCATGAACCGGTACTAAAGGTCTTTGTGGGGGCCCCAGCCTGACCACAGTCGCACTGGCCTCATTAGTACCGGTTCGTGGCATGAACCGGTACTATAGGTTGCCCACGAACCGGTACTAATGATGCCCGCCCGCCTCGCCGTTGGAACCGGCACTAATGGTCACATTAGTGCCGACTCAAATTCAAACAGGCACTAATGTGCTTCACATTTGACCTTTTTTCTACTAGTGTGCCCCGTCACGGCGGCACCCACACAGGGTCTGGATGGTGCAGCCCTTATTTCGATCGACACATGGGCACCAACTAAAAATCCTACACTTACGGAAATCTGATACAGAATGGTTCTACAGACTTTTCTCTGACCAACCAATACCCCAGATTTCAGCTGGTGGGACCTCTCCTTCCTAATCTTCTCTAGTATACCTGGCCATGGGTAGCCTGGCACGGACGGCCCGACCCTGCCCGAAAAAGCCCAACTCAACCTGGCCCGACCTTGTCCACGGGCCGGTACTAGGCCTAGATTTTGAGCCCAAAGGCTGGGCTGGGCCATACCCACCATATTAACGATTTAACAAAGAGGCCCGACCCGAGGTCTGGCGGGCTTTTACATTGTCGGGCCGGATTTTTAGACCCGACGCTCAGGCCAGGCCCGGGCCTGAGTTTTCTTCATCGGGCTTGGTTAGGCCCGGCCCGAAGTCTGGCCCGGCCTGAAGGATGGCTAGGTATATTCTCCAGTTATAACTTTACACATGTGTCTGTGACAAAACCCCGTAGGAATCTGTTCGTGAGTCTAGCATTTCTCGGCGCCGACACCGTTGTCCCGAGTAACACACTGCTGTTGATACCGCCGCCTTGTCGCCATGCGCTGCTGTTGAAGTACACAAGTTAGGCCGATGACTATCACGTACGTTGAAGCTAGACTCCTAAGCTACACATGGCGTGCCTCCTAAGATTCTTCTGGTGGAGCAAAGGAGCCGGCTGCAACTTCAAGAGTAAATTTCTTTGTAAATTTGTAGAAGTAATACAGAGAATTCTTTGCATGGGAAGCCAAAGAAAAAGCTGGTCAATCTCTAGCCTCCTGCATCTCTAGGCTCGTCTATGAGTTCGCGGGGACATGCGAGGAGTGCATGTTTCTCACGACGGAGAGGGGATAGTGTATGTTTCTCGTCTGGCTGGACATGACTTGCGTTGTTGGTGATTTATTAAGGAACATAAACATCATTAACACGAATTTCACGGTGCATCACCGTTCAAGACTCATCCATAATCACATGCATTGTACAATCTCAAAAATGTTAGATCAAACAATGACTAGGAGGGAAGGAGGGAGTAGAAATAATTGCACTCCTACAAACAAGCTAAATTTGTCCTCGCGTATGGTTCTTATGAACCGGTCGACTCCACCGGCTACATAGACCATCTTTCACCAAGCTTATCACACACCCATCTGGACCGACCGGCCGGCCGCCATGCCGCCGCTGGTTTAGTACGCTTCATCTTCCAAGCTCGACCTACGTACAATGCACTCATAACTTCTTGCAGAGCCGCTCGTGCGCCACGCCATGCACGTCGTCTTGCGCCTTCTCCCAGACGGCGTGCGGCACGATCCCGCCCGCCCACACCCCTGGCCGCTGATACGCCTCCTTGCACAGGACGTGGGCGACCTGATTGCCCTCGCGGAAGATGTGCTGGACCTTGTACGCCGCGAAGCACCCAAGCAGCATGAGAATCTCGTCTTGCATGGCCTGAGGTACGCGCGTCCGCGTCTCCTCGCCGGTGAGGAGCTCCACCAGCATCAGGTCGTCTCCTTCCGCCACCAGCCTGCCGCGGAAGCGACTCAGCGCGAGGCGCAGCCCGCGGATGAGCGCCCTGGCCTCCACTATGCCCACCGTCGAGTGCTCCGTCGGCTCGGCGAAGGCGACAAGAACGCGGCCGTTGCAGTCGCGGATGGCACCGCCGATGCTAGCCCGGCCGGGCCCGTCGTTGTACACAGACCCGTCGAAGTTTAGCTTCAGCCAGCCCGCCGGGGGAGCTTCCCACCTCACCATGACACGGCTGGGGTAGAAAGGGGGAGAGGAAGGAGACAAGGAGGCGATGGAGGCGGGGGGCCGATACAAGTTGGCCGGAGATGCAAAGGAGCCCCTGCAGAAGGGAGCGAAGGACGCTGCTGGCGCAGCAAGGCACGCCATGGCTAGGGCGCTAGGCTAGCTACTCGATCGTAAACAAGTAAAGAAGGTTGGGATTAGTAAATTAGGACGCTGGCGCAGTAAGGCATGTATGCTGGTTTTCCTACGTATATATAGACTTTGGGGCGGGTATGATGCAAAGGCCAGCCAGATTCGGAATCCGACTGCGGCTCTGCTCCTAAACACGCACGGATCAAGTCAAGAAAGAGTAATGACTCCGCGGGCGCTCGTGGCGGGTGCGGGTGGGGCCCAACCGCATCAGCACGTGCGCGTACATTCGAGTCCCTCTACCCCTCTCTCTCTCTCTCTTGCCACGCCGGCGACGTCCGCCGGACCAGCGGCATGCACGATGACGGTTGACGGGACATCTCTTCCCTCTGGCGCCGTCTTGCTCGCCGGCCGACGGCAGCCATGGACAAAGATCCATCCTTTGGGTCGCCGCCGCGCTATTTTGCGTGCGTCCTCGGCGCTCCTGGCCGGTACTTCAGGTCGCCGGCGTGTGGGCGCGCAGCCACAGAGACAACGGGCGACGGAGCCTCCTGCTCCGCCTACCGCGCCACCCAGCAACGCAACGACGCACCTCACCGCCGGAGGCTCGGCGGCTCCTTCCACAGCGACGATGGCTCCATTGACTGATTGGCCTCTCCGTCTCCGGTCTCAGAGCCGTCCTCTGTTATGCCGCCGCGCCGCGAGCAGGCACACGTCTTGGGGGTCGTACGGCTGGAGGACCGCTCGTGGTTGGCTGTGCCCAACGGCATCCATGACACGTTTTGTTTCCTCCGCTCCGCACCGTGCGCGCCCACTTGGATCTCGTTCTCCAAAGAAATGAACAAACTTTTGGTTTTTGGAAAATGAAAACGAATCAGCATATATAGATTTTTTTAGAACGAAGGCTCAAGAAAAGCCCTGCTTTAAATTAACAAAACCATCAACCTGCCAGGATTACATCGAACAAACAAAGGAAATAAAAAAAAAAACAAGCCGATACATGATGCTATGTCAAAGCTATCAGGCTACAACAAACTACTAGCAAAGATATGGAATTAAAGCACAAGTCCAGCTAGAAGTCGAAGGAGCCCTCTACAGCGAGCAGAACACCACGCAGGACACCAACAAAGCTTGGGGATGAAACAAACAGTAGTTGGAGGAGCTTCGTTGTTAGCTCCATGGGCTCTGGCCGTCGATGTCGCCCTCCTCCACCTCAGAAGGAGGGTCCCTGCTCCCTCGCCCTGGCATGAAGGGCGCCGACCCGTCGAAAGGTGGAGACGCCCACCCGAGGGCTAAAGAGCGGCCGACGCCGTTGCCAACCGGAAGACCACACACCAGGACACCACCGCCAAACTACTTGGAGCCCATCCAAGGAAAGCATTGGCAATGCATAATATCTGCACACGAGGAGAAGCAAGCTACACGGCAAGGCTGCTGAAGACCGAGCAACCCCCAACCGGAATAAGCACACTTCCCCCAAAGCTCACCAAAAACGGCACCCCCTCGAGGGTGACGGCGCCCACGGCGTCGCTGCCGCCCAATCCCGAGGGATTTGGGTTTTCACCTGGTCCACGAGCAACACGGGAGGAAGAGAAGGGGGAAAGGGGGCATTTTTTACCAGCGCCTACAAGTAGGGGACGGCGCCCATGGGCGTCGCCGCCGACAGGCTGACATAGCCAGCGACGGATTTCTCCGGTCCCCTCTCCCAACCCCCACCTCGAGAGGAGACACGGCTACGATGCCCGGAGGCCGCCGGAGAACGGATCTGAGACGAGGGTGACAAGAGGTTGAAGAGGAAGATGCCTTCAGATCTGATGCGGGTACCTCGAAGCCACCGCGCACCACAGCCATCGCCCGCCGTCACCGCACCGCCCGCACGGTCGAGATGGGCGGCCAGCACCCGCTGCCGCCGTTTGCTGAGGACGATGCAGCACCACCGCCCGAGGTCGCCACCTCGGCTCCGAGATCCTCCACAGGGGCGGAGCGACCAGATCCTCGCCGCCACCATCCCCGGCGACCGCGCGGCGCTCCAGCGACCCCTCCGACGGCGACGAGGGAGAGGAAAAGGGGGAGGGAGCCCCGGCGGCGGGCTAGGGTTTGAGCCGCCCGAGAGCGACGCGGGGGCCTTGGGGGAGAGATGATGGGGGGTCGTCCATCGGCATATATAGATCGATCGATGCCCTCTCTCTCCTCATTCCTTGCCAGTTGCCATGTCGTCGAGGATGCACGCGGGGAGCCTCGCCAGTGACGTACGGACCTTCATTTTCTCGTCTGCGGCATGCAGCCTGACGGACGGGTTGCGTGCGCGGGTCTTCTCTTACTCTTCTTCTCCTCCTCGATCAGGACCGACCGGCACCAGCTAACCATGGAGATGGAGAAGCCCCTATCCTATCCTTTGGGTAGCCGGTCGCGCACGCAGAGTCCTCTGTCCTGAGCCATGCATGGTGCTCCACGCCGACGACACCGTCCATATGCTATGACTCGCGACGTCGGCACTGAGGAAGCAGGTAAAGGTGACCTCTATCCTCTTTGGGCCGCCGCACCGCCATCAGGTCATCTCGTGCCCAACGCCAGGCGGGGCGCGCTGAGCATCCTCGTGGAGGCACTGCCGTCCGCCGACGACCTCCTCCCCTCATGCTGCAATTCGCCGCCATAAAGAAAGCTGTTTTTTCCAAGGCGACCTCGAGTTTGGGCCGCAAGCATCGCGTGGTGCCATCCCAACTCTAAGAGCAAGTACAATAAGGTGACGTAGGCGGGCTTTAAGACATTAAATTTATATTTTTGCTTAGTTGGAAGAGAGAGAAGATGAGAGAGAAGATAAGCGGGCTACCAGTTAATAGCCGGCTGCAGCACATGTTTCTAGATATTTTGTGAGATAGTGAGGTGGGACATGTATCAACAAAGTAGTACATATTTATATCCAGCTATTGTACTTGCCGACTATAAGATTGACTATATATGACGTGCCAACATCATATAGCCAGCAACTGACTATATTATTAACCATACTCTAATTAGGCGAGGACGTTCCCGTCGACGACGAGGTGCCTACGATGACTTCGTAAATCTCAAGATGATGTGCCGGCTCAGTCTTTCGGAGGTGCTCATAGGGGATAGGGTGTGCGTGTGTGCGTTCATAGGGGTGAGTGTATGCGCGTGTATATGAGCGCTTGTGTCTGTACTGATGCTCAAAAACAAAAATTAGGCGAGGTGAGGAGGTCCAGCTGTGGACGTCCTCCCTGCCTGCCGGTGAGCACAACACATTCAGAGACGCCATGGCGTGAGTGTCATCCCAACTGGCGCGCGAGCCCGTACGTGCGGCCGCGCCGGCGGGACAGGGGATGGGGGCTGCCTGCGATGGCCATGGTCGTTGTGTTGTTGCCCATTGTTATTCCTTCCTTGGGATGCTTCTCTAAGTGATCGGGCCTTCCAACAAAGGTTTCTTGTCTAGTGTATGAAGAAGGAGGTCGTAGACAGCTTGTTCAGAATAGAAAACATGTGGTTGTTCATAAAACTTATGTCATTAGCTTTGTAGGTCGATGTTTCGAAAACATTTCAATTTTTAAAGGGCGTAGATGTAAATACTTTTCAAAGTAATTGATCCCACGACACGAGATTATATATGTGGTATTTGTTGATACCCTATTGTTCGTGTCGCCGTTGACTAAGCAGCCGTGCGGCCGGACGTCACGACAGGGGGCTGGCGGCGCTCTGGCGATCCCATTCCCCATGGCAGGCGGCTTCAAGATTTGGGGCGCCACGGTCGCCAGGCACGGTGGCGGCGTGACCAGGTCGGCGGCGGTGTGGCCGGATCTGGGCCCAGGCGTGAGCTTGGTCTCCGGGTCATGGTCGGCACGATGACGAGTGCGACACGTCGGCAGCTAGACGGATCTGCCGGATTTCATCTTTGTCTTGTCCTTGACAACCCGGGCAACTCCAGGGAAACCCTAGATCTCCATGGGATCGAGCGATGGCGGTGCTTTTACGTCGTAGTCCCTCTTCAGGGCTTCGTTTTGGAGTTTTCTACGGTTAGACCTTTATTGAATAATTAATAAAGATGGTTGCATGCATTGATTAATGCATAGGCCGGGGTCTTAACCTTCTTTTCTATATAAAAAAGTTAAGTATAGAACTTAGCTTTTTATCCATGCATCTTCCAGTTTTTCACCACAAAAGATGTTTCTTTCGTCCTTGATGATGAACTGACTAGTAATAATATATAAATTATATCATATTGGTGGAATAGATGAGATTTTATAACAGGATTATTTACCTATCAGCTATCGATGTGTACTATTGATTTCTTTAGCTATGTTGGTTGCTCAGTTATTCCTTGTTGAAGGAGGCATGAGACATGATGCCAATATGGCGACACTTTTGTTGGTTCAAATGGAGAATACCAAAAATAAGCATGGGTTTAATACTTAAAAAATGCTACACTTACGTAATATCCTACGTACTGTTACGTAACTTAACTAACTACTAATCCCTCTGCCCCCCTGATTTCAGCTGGGTGGCCCCCTCCCCTAATTTCCTCCAACAGAAAAAAGCCACCTAAGCTATTATGTTAGTTTACATATGATATCTATGTAGGTGTAGCATTGCTCTATTCCTTGGTCAACTATTTCTTCATTGTCGTAGGCTAGAACACCATATCAGAATATTTATTGAAGTGCCCAAGAGATCAAACACTGAGCTTCCCATGAGCAACTTAGAGGAGCTGTGGGTTTCCATTACCAACACGCACAATGGTTTGTTCATATTTCTTTGATTACACCATCTATGTTTTATGATGACAAGACACTACAATTTATGTTTGAACTTGAACTGAATTAGTATCTTAAATTTGAGAAAAAATATGCTTGCAAGTGTGATGCATGATCATAAATATTGAATCAGTATGTTATGATTATAAATATTATTGGGTTACATATGCACAACTGTAAAAGAAATATATGTAATGATAAAAAAGATAATTAGCCAAAGAAGATAAACAATATATTATTTTGTTCTTTTTCTTCTGTACCGAAAACTACTTTTAAACTTCTAGAGATGCTTTATTCACCATTATCATTGGCGCAGCAGGATGAAGTCCAGAATGGTCACGTGGCACAAGTATGCAAACTTATTATTTTACAAATTAATGTATTAAACTAACAGTCGATAGGTGGTCCACGAAACTGGTTATACTTTTTATTACCTCTGATGTTTCTTATACTGCCAAGATTGAAGATGAATAGATTTGAAGTTTCTTAAAAAAACTAAGGGTTGATTGTATATACTCCTTCCATTTTTAAATATAAGAGATTTCAATGCAGACTACAAAGAATGTATATAAATTTATTTTAGAGTGTAGATTCACTCATTTTGCTCCATATATAGTCCGTATTGGAATCTTTAAAAACATATTTAGGAACGGAGGGGTATATACCGGTATAATTGAACGGAAAAAATGACATTACATGTCGAGAGGGCACGTCCTGCACGCATGATTATATGCACCCACTTTTTAAAAAAATGCATGTTAAGCATGTTTTAAAATGTTAAAGAATTTAAAAGAAAATTCACGCATACATGTTCGTAAATGTGTGTGCGCCGCACAAAAGTTTGTGAAAAACATGTCTTTTTTGTTTTGTCTTTGAATTAACAAAATAAATTTAGTTCTTCTAAATAATATTCCACGACATGAGTTTTTGCCTTTTATTTGCACAGGCCACAAGAAAAGTTATTTTTCCGTGAAAGTGTATGCACGCACATAGAATATGGAGACGTACGGTGCAACCTTTTTCAAATTCGTTTAGCATTTAGAAATGTGTTTTTCGAAGTGGGTTTATATGTACCTGGGTCCATCCATGCACTTCCCATTACATGTCGACACTTTTGAAAAACACCACAACATTTTGTCCACACTTCATCATATGCCATTACACAAATTTCGATACCAAAACACCCCTATCTGGTCTTCTCCATTTTCTCATCCTTCATCCTAGTCTTCATTACTAACCACTACACCATTAACTCTAGTGACATGTGTTGGGGAACGTAGCAGAATTTTAAAATTTTCTATGCATCACCAAGATCAATCTATGGAGTCATCTAGCAATGAGGGAGAGAGGAGTGCATCTACATACCCTTGTAGATCGCGCGCGGAAGCGTTTAAGAGAACAGGGTTGATGGAGTCGTACTCGACGTGATCCAAATCACCGATGACCAAGTGCCGAACGGACGGCACCTCCGCGTTCAGCACACGTACGGTTGGGAAGACGTATCCTCCAACTTGATCCAGCAAGGGGGAAGGAGAGGTTGATGAAGATCCAGCAGCACGCCGGCGTGGTGGTGGAAGCCACGGTGATCTCGGCAGGGCTTCACCAAGCGCAGGGAGACGGAGGAGTGTCACGGGAGGGAGAGGGAGAGGCCAGGGGCTTGGGGTGCGGCTGCCCTCCCCCCACTATATATAGGGTGCCTAGGGGGGGCGCCGGCCCTAGGAGATCCAATCTCCTAGGGGGGCGGCGGTCAAAGGGGGTGCCTTGCCCCCCAAGGCAAGGGTGGCGCACCCCACCCCTAGGGTTTCCAACCCTAGGCGCAGGGGGAGGCCCAAGGGAGGTGCACCAGCCCACTAGGGGCTGGTTCCCCTCCCATTTCAGCCCATGGGGCCCTCCGGAATAGGTGGCCCCACCCGGTGGACCCCCGGGACCCTTCCGGTGGTCCTGGTACAATACCGATTACCCCCGAAACTTTCCCGATGGCCGAAACTTGACTTCCTATATATAAATCTTCACCTTCGGACCATTCCGGAACTCCTCGTGACGTCCGGGATCTCATCCGGGACTCCGAACAACTTTCAGGTTACCGTATGCTAATATCTCTACAACCCTAGCGTCACCGAACCTTAAATGTGTAGACCCTACGGGTTCGGGAGACATGCAGACATGACCGAGACGCCTCTCCGGTCGATAACCAACAACGGGATCTGGATACCCATGTTGGCTCCCACATGCTCCACGATGATCTCATCGGATGAACCACGATGTTGAGGATTCAATCAATCCGTATACAATTCCCTTTGTCAATCGGTACGTTACTTGCCCGAGACTCGATCGTCGGTATCCCAATACCTAGTTCAATCTTGTTACTGGCAAGTCACTTTACTCGTGCCGTAATGCATGATCCCGTGATCAACCACTTGGTCACATTGAGCTCATTATGATGATGCATTACCGAGTGGGCCCAGAGATACCTCTCCGTCATACGGAGTGAAAAATCGCAGTCTCGATTCGTGCCAACCCAACAGACACTTTTGGAGATACCTGTAATGTACCTTTATAGTCACCCAGTTACGTTGTGACGTTTGGCACACCCAAGGCACTCCTACAGTATCCGGGAGTTGCACAATCTCATGGTAAAACGAAATGATACTTGACATTCAGAAAAGCTACAGCAAACGAACTACACGATCTTTGAGCTAAGCTTAGGATTGGGTCTTGTCCATCACATCATTCTCCTAATGATGCGATCCCGTTATCAGTGACATCCAATGTCCATAGTCAGGAAACCATGACTATCTTTTGATCAACGAGCTAGTCAACTAGAGGCTCACTAGGGACGTGTTGTGGTCTATGTATCCACACATGTATTACGATTTCCGGATAACACAATTATAGCATGAACAATAGACAATTATCATGAACAAAGAAATATAATAATAACCATTTTATTATTGCCTCTAGGACATATTTCCAACAGTCTCCCACTTGCACTAGAGTCAATAGTCTAGTTACATTGTGATGAATCGAACACCCATGCAGTTCTGGTTTAGTCATCGGATCTGCCACATTCATGTCCGTATGTATTTTACAAATCTCTATGTCTCCATTTTGAACACTTTCACGAATGGAGTTGAAGCGATGCTTGATATGCCTAGTCTTCCTGTGAAACCTGGGCTCCTTGGCAAGGGCAATAGCTCCAGTGTTGTCACAGAAGAGAGTCATCGGGCCCGACGCATTGGGTATGACTCCTAGGTCGGTAATGAACTCCTTCACCCAGACTGCTTCTTGTGCTGCCTCCGAGGCTGCCATGTACTCCGCTTCACATGTAGATCCCGCCACAACGCTTTGCTTGCAACTGCACCGGCTTACTGCCCCACCATTCAAAATATACACGTATCCGGTTTGTGACTTAGAGTCATCCAGATCTGTGTCGAAGCTAGCATCGACGTAACCCTTTACGACGAGCTCTTCATCACCTCCATACACGAGAAACATGTCCTTAGTCCTTTTCAGGTACTTTAGGATATTCTTGACCGTTGTCCAGTGTTTCATGCCGGGATTACTTTGGTACCTTCCTACCAAACTTACGGAAAAATTTACATTAGGTCTGGTACACAGCATAGCATACATGATAGACCCTATGGCCGAGGCATAGGGGACGACACTCATCTTTTTTCTATCTTCTGCCGTGGTCGGGCATTGAGCCGTGCTCAATCTCGTACCTTGCAATACAGGCAAGAACCCCTTCTTTGACTGATCCATTTTGAACTTCTTCAATATCTTGTCAAGGTACGTACTCCGTGAAAGACCAATGAGGGTCTCGATCTATCTCTATAGATCTTGATGCCTAATATATAAGCAGCTTCTCCAAGGTCCTTCATTGAAAAACACTTGTTCAAGTAGGCCTTTATGCTTTCCAAGAATTTTATATCATTTCCCATCAATAGTATGTCATCCACATACAATACGAGATATGCTACAGAGCTCCCACTCACTTTCTTGTAAATGCACGCTTCTCCATAAGTCTACGTAAACCCAAACACTTTGATCATCTCATCAAAATGAATGTTCCAACTCCGAGATGCTTGCACCAGCCCATAAATCGAGCGTTGGAGCTTGCACACCTTGTCAGCATTCTTAGGATCGACAAAACCTTCCGGCTGCATCATATACAATTCTTCCTTAAGGAAACCATTAAGGAATGCCGTTTTGACGTCCATTTGCCATATTTCATAATCATAGAATGCGGGAATTGCTAACATGATTCGGACGGACTTCAGCTTCGCTACGGGTGAGAAAGTCTTATTGTAGTCAACCGCTTTAACTTGTCGATAACCCTTAGCGACAAGCCGAGCTTTATAGATGGTCACATTACCATTCGCGTCTGTCTTCTTCTTAAAGATCCATTTATTTTCTATGGCTCGCCGATCATCGGGCAAGTCAGTCAAAGTCCACACTTCGTTTTCATACATGGATCCTATCTCGGATTTCATGGCTTCCAGCCATCTGTCGGAATTCGGGCCCGCCATCGCTTCTTCATAGTTCGAAGGTTCACCGTTGTCTAACAACATGATTTCCAAGACAGGGTTGCCGTACCACTCTGGTGCGGAACGTGTCCTCGTGGACCTACGAAGTTCAGTAGTAACTTGATCTGAAGTTTCATGATCATCATCATTAACTTCCTCTCTAGTCGGTGCAGGCACCTCAGGAACATTTTCTTGAGCTGCGCCACTTACCGGTTCAAGAGGTAATACTTCATCAAGTTCTACTTTCCTCCCACTTATTTCTTTCGAGAGAAACTCTTTCTCTAGAAAGGACCCACTCTTGGCAACAAAGATCTTGCCTTCGGATCTGAGGTAGAAGGTATACCCAACAGTTTCTTTAGGGTATCCTATGAAGACACATTTTTCCGACTTGGGTTCGAGCTTTTCAGATTGAAGTTTCTTGACATAAGCATCGCATCCCCAAACTTTTAGAAACGACAGCTTAGGTTTCTTCCCAAACCATAATTCATACGGTGTCGTCTCAACGGATTTCGACGGAGCCCTATTCAAAGTGAATGCGGCAGTCTCTAAAGCATAGCCCCAAAATGACAGCGGTAAATCGGTAAGAGAAATCATAGATCACACCATATCCAATAGAGTGCGATTACGACGTTCGGACACACCATTACGCTGAGGTGTTCCAGGCGGCGTGAGTTGTGAAACTATTCCACATTTTCTTAAGTGTGTGCCAAATTCGTGACTTAAGTATTCTCCCCCATGATCTGATCGCAAGAACTTGATTTTCTTGTCACGTTGATTCTCAACCTCACTCTGAAATTCCTTGAACTTTTCAAAGGTCTCAGACTTGTGTTTCATTAAGTAGACATACCCATATCTACTCAAGTCATCAGTGAGGGTGAGAACATAACGATAGCTACCGCGAGCCTCAACACTCATTGGACCGCACACATCTGTATGTATGATTTCCAATAAGTTGGTTGCTCGCTCCATTGTTCCTGAGAACGGAGTCTTGGTCATTTTACCCATGAGGCATGGTTCACACGTGTCAAATGATTCGTAATCAAGAGACTCTAAAAGTCCATCTGCATGGAGCTTCTTCATGCGTTTAACACCTATGTGACCAAGGCGGCAGTGCCACAAGTATGTGGGACTATCATTATCAACCTTACATCTTTTGGTACTCACACTATGAATATGTGTAGCATTACGCTCGAGATTCATTAAGAATAAACCATTCACCATCGGAGCATGACCATAAAACATATCTCTCATATAAATAGAACAACCATTATTCTCGGATTTAAATGAGTAGCCATCTCGAATTAAACGAGATCCTGATACAATGTTCATGCTCAAAGCTGGCAATAAATAACAATTATTGAGGTTTAAAACTAATCCCGTAGGTAAATGTAGAGGCAGCGTGCCGACGGCGATCACATTGACCTTGGAACCATTCCCAACGCGCATCGTCACCTCGTCCTTCGCCGGTCTCCGCTTATTCCGCAGCTCCTGCTTTGAGTTACAAATGTGAGCAACCGCACCGGTATCAAATACCCAGGAGCTACTACGAGTACTGGTAAGGTACACATCAATTACATGTATATCACATATACCTTTAGTGTTGCCGGCCTTATTGTCCGCTAAGTATTTGGGCAGTTCCGCTTCCAGTGACCACTTCCCTTGCAATAAAAACACTTAGTCTCAGGCTTGGGTCCATTCTTTGGCTTCTTCCCGGCAGCTTGCTTACCAGGCGCGACAACTCCCTTGCCGTCCTTCTTGAAGTTCTTTTTACCCTTGCCTTTCTTGAACTTAGTGGTTTTATTAACCATCAACACTTGATGTTCCTTTTTGATTTCTACCTCCGCTGATTTCAGCATTGAATATACCTCAGTAATGGTCTTTTCCATCCCCTGCATATTCGAGTTCATCACAAAGCTCTTGTAGCTCGGTGGAAGCGACTGAAGGATTCTGTCAGTGACCGCGTCATCCGGGAGATTAACTCCTAGCTGAGTCAAGCGGTTATGCAACCCAGACATTTTGAGTATGTGCTCACTGACAGAACTATTTTCCTCCATCTTACAGCTGAAGAACTTGTCGGAGACTTCATATCTCTCGACCCGGGCATGAGCTTGGAAAACCATTTTCAGCTCTTCGAACATCTCATATGCTCCGTGTCTCTCAAAATGCTTTTGGAGCCCCGGTTCTAAGCTGTAAAGCATGCCGCACTGAACGAGGGAGTAATCATCGGCACATGACTGCCAAGCGTTCATAACGTCTTGGTTCTCTGGGACAGGTGCGCTACCTAGCGGTGCTTCTAGGACATAATCTTTCTTGGCAGCTATGAGGATGATCCTCAGGTTCCGGACCCAGTCCGTATAGTTGCTGCCATCATCTTTCAGCTTTGTTTTCTCTAGGAACGCGTTGAAGTTGAGGACAACGTGGGCCATTTGATCTACAAGACATATTGTAAAGATTTTAGACTAAGTTCATGATAATTAAGTTCATCTAATCAAATTACTCAATGAACTCCCACTCAGATAGACATCCCTCCAGTCATCTAAGTGAAACATGATCCGAGTTAACTAGGCCGTGTCCGATCATCACGTGAGACAGACTAGCCAACATCGGTGAACATCTTCATGTTGATCGTATCTTCTATATGACTCATGCTCGACCTTTCGGTCTTCCGTGTTCCGAGGCCATGTCTGTACATGCTAGGCTCGTCAAGTCAACCTAAGTGTATTGCGTGTGTAAATCTGGCTTACACCCGTTGTATTCGAACGTTAGAATCTATCACACCCGATCATCACGTAGTGCTTCGAAACAACGAACCTTCGCAACGGTACACAGTTAGGGAGAACACTTTCTTGAAATTATTATGAGGGATCATCTTATTTAAGCTACCGTCGTTCTAAGCAAATAAGATGTAAAACATGATAAACATCACATGCAATCAAATAGTGACATGATATGGCCAATACCATTTGCTCCTTTTGATCTCCATCTTTGGGGCTCCATGATCATCGTTGTCACCGGCATGACACCATGATCTCCATCATCGTGTCTTCTTGAAGTTGTCTCGTCATCTATTACTTCTACTACTATGGCTAACGCTTTAGCAATAAAGTAAAGTAATTACATGACGTTTATGTTGACACGCAGGTCATAAATAAATAAAGACAACTCCTATGGCTCCTGCCAGTTGTCATACTCATCGACATGCAAGTCGTGATTCCTATTAAAAAGAACATGATCATCTCATACATCTCATACATCATTCATCACATCCTTTGGCCATATCACATCACAAAACACTTGCTGCAAAAACAAGTTAGACGTCCACTAATTGTTGTTGCAAGTTTTTACGTGGCTGCTATAGGTTTCTAGCAAGAACGTTTCTTACCTACCCCAAAACCACAACGTGAATTGCCAATTTTTATTTACCCTTCATAAGGACCCTGTTCATCGAATCCGATCCGAGTAAAGTGGGAGAGACAGACACCCGCCAGCCACCTTATGCAACTAGTGCATGTCAGTCGGTGGAACCAGTCTCACGTAAGCGTACGTGTAAGGTCGGTCCGGGCCGCTTCATCCCACGATGCCGCCGAATCAAGATAAGACTAGTAACGGCAAGCAAATTGACAATATCGACGCCCACAACTGCTTTGTGTTCTACTCGTGCATAGTAACTACGCATAGACCTAGCTCATGATGCCACTGTTGGGGAACGTAGCAGAATTTTAAAATTTTCTACGCATCACCAAGATCAATCTATGGAGTCATCTAGCAACGAGGGAGAGAGGAGTGCATGTACATACCCTTGTAGATCGCGCGCGGAAGCGTTCAAGAGAATGGGGTTGATGGAGTCGTACTCGACGTGATCCAAATCACCGATGACCAAGTGCCGAACGGACGGCACCTCCGCGTTCAACACACGTACGGTTGGGAAGACGTCTCCTCCAACTTGATCCAGCAAGGGGGAAGGAGAGGTTGATGAAGATCCAGCAGCGCGACGGCGTGGTGGTGGAAGCAACGGTGATCTCGACAGGGCTTCGCCAAGCGTAGGGAGACGGAGGAGTGTCACGGGAGGGAGAGAGGCCAGGGGCTTGGGGTGCGGCTGCCCTCCCCCCCACTGTATATAGGGTGCCTAGGGGGGGCGCCGGCCCTAGGAGATCCAATCTCCTAGGGGGGCGGCGGCCAAAGGGGGTGCCTTGCCCCCCAAGGCAAGGGTGGCACCACCCACCCCTAGGGTTTCCAACCCTAGGCGCAGGGGGAGGCCCAAGGGGGGCGCACCAGCCACTAGGGGATGGTTCCCCTCCCACTTCAGCCCATGGGGCCCTCCGAAATAGGTGGCCCCACCCGGTGGACCCCCGGGACCCTTCCGGTGGTCCCGGTACAATACCGATTATCCCCGAAACTTTCCCGATGGCCGAAACTTGACTTCCTATATATAAATCTTCACCTTCGGACCATTCCGGAACTCCTCGTGACGTCCGGGATCTCATCCGGGCCTCCGAACAACTTTCGGGTTACCGTATGCTAATATCTCTATAACCCTAGCATCACCGAACCTTAAGTGTGTAGACCCTACGGGTTCGGGAGACATGCAGACATGACCGAGACGCCTCTCCGGTCAATAACCAACAGCGGGATCTGGATACCCATGTTGGCTCCCACATGCTCCACGATGATCTCATCGGATGAACCACGATGTCGAGGATTCAATCAATCCGTATACAATTCCCTTTGTCAATCGGTAGGTTACTTGCCCGAGACTCGATCGTCGGTATCCCAATACCTAGTTCAATCTCGTTACCGGCAAGTCACTTTACTCGTGTTGTAATGCATGATCCCGTGATCAACCACTTGGTCACATTGAGCTCATTATGATGATGCATTACCGAGTGGGCCCAGAGATACCTCTCCGTCATACGAAGTGACAAATCCCAGTCTTGATTCGTGCCAACCCAACAGACACTTTTGGAGATACCTGTAATGTACCTTTATAGTCACCCAGTTACGTTGTGACGTTTGGCACACCCAAGGCACTCCTACAGTATCCGGGAGTTGCACAATCTCATGGTCTAAGGAAATGATACTTGACATTCAGAAAAGCTACAACAAACGAACTACACGATCTTTGAGCTAAGCTTAGGATTGGGTCTTGTCCATCACATCATTCTACTAATGATGCGATCCCGTTATCAATGACATCCAATGTCCATAGTCAGGAAACCATGACTATCTTTTGATCAACGAGCTAGTCAACTAGAGGCTCACTAGGGACATGTTGTGGTCTATGTATTCACACATGTATTACGATTTCCGGATAACACAATTATAGCATGAACAATAGATAATTATCATGCACAAAGAAATATAATAATAACCATTTTATTATTGCCTCTAGGGCATATTCCAACAACATGTTTATTTCCTCCTCTTCTAACCGTATCTACAACCCATTCCACACTACTCTATCCCTTGCCTTTTGTCCATTCTAATATCACAATGTGGGAGAGAGTAGGATGGCACTCTCCGGCATCGTCCGTAGCTCGTGAGTGGAGTTGCCCTACTTGAGGCCATCGAGATATGAGCTCTCGCCGGCTACCATACCCCCTCCTAGCCAGCGTGGATGTCTTGTGGCCGCTTCCAGGATGACAAGGTCGAGAGGCCAATGCTGGAGAGACAACTTCAAAGGCGGAGTCTCCTTGTGGTCTGTCGACGATGCCCACCTTGAGTGACTTCATAAAGGTTGTCGTTGTGGTTCCTGACACTCGGTGACTGGTAGACGCATTGTTTGCTTAGTCTGTCATACAAGCGTGTATCAACTCCATCAGGTTCACTATCCCTCATCACGTTAAAGAGATGGATGGGGAGATAGGGGCAACGGGATGCTGAAACCAATCGATGGGGATTGATCTGCCTGGGACGAGGAGATGGAGTTCCATCAACACTACAATAGTGTGGTAAGAAAGATTGGGGGAAACAAGATGACATGATGGCAATTTCGATGAGAATATAATAGTCATATGAGAATTTTGGTCCCTTCACCTTGTAGGCATATGTTGGAGGGCACGGGAGTTGTAGTGACATTCCCAAAGGGCAAAATTGTAATTTCATTTTGCTAATTGACTAAAATTATGTGGGCATATATAAAATCAACCCTCAAACTAAACCCATGCGACAAATACACATTGCTAGTGCAATTACCTTATAATTAAGACGAGTCAAAATTTTCATTCTTCTTCCACATCGCCGCCTATTTTCTGGTCCGCCCTCCTCCATCGATCGATCCGCCACCTTCATCCATCACAACTATTGCCGCTGCCACACCGCCTCACTGCCCCTCCCAACCCAAGTTGCACCCTCCCTTGGTCCACTGCCCAAGGTGAGGAAAGGGAGCTCCACCGGCTAACCATCGTCTCAGTACCACAATAGTGCGGTAAGAAAGATTGGGTGAAGAAGATGATGAGATGGCAATTTCAATGAGAATAAAATGACGTCATATGAGCCTTTTGGTTCTTTCACCGTGTAGAATGCCATATGTTTTTGAGGGGTCAAGAAATCTCGTGGCATTCCCAACGTGAAAATTGTAATGACATTTCTCCAACCGATCAAAATTGTAGGGTTATATACCCAATTAACCTTTTAAATAAACCCACACAACATGTACACATTGCAAATCCAATTACCTATTAATTACGATGGGTCAATTTTTTTGCTTCTTTTTTCACATGACCTCCCACTTTCCGGTTCACCCTCCCCCCATTAAGTCGTCGGGTAGGTGGGTAGCTGCCTACCTGGCTTGTTTTTTTAGAAATGAATGAGGACCCCCGGCCTCTGCATCTGGACGATGCATGCAGCCACTTTATTAATTATTCACATAAGACCTTACAAAGTCATACAACAGTAATACTAAAGCCACCGTCTAGGCAACATCTGTCGCTACTCCTATCCAGTTGATGTAGGGATGCTGATAGTGTCGGCCTAATACCAAACAAACCTCGCAACCAAACCTAACATGTATGACCTGAGGTCCCAAGCAGGACGCCTGCCGGGTATGGGGCACCCACCAGTCCGGCGCACTCCTCAACCAGGACGCCTGCCGGGTATGAGCCCGCCGCAGCCACCTGCCACCAATCCATCTTCAGAGATGTACTGTTGCATCTACCGTGCCAGGTCTCTCTGCCATCGACGCCACCACGACGCCAGACAACGTCGTCCTCCTGCGCGAGTCCATCCTCGCACATCGGACGCCGAATCTACATTGCGCCACGCCGTCGAGATCTAGCGCCATCAATGTGTAGGATGAAGCACCGCTCCACCAAAGATGTGGTCCACTGGTTACTCAAGCCCGTGCACACCTTCAAGAACGACGCCCCCAAGGGGGGAACGACATAAGAATGCCGCCGTCTTCCAATCAACTGATCTAGGGTTTCCCCCGGAAGTAGCAGACACTGACCTTGAAATTCTCCTCGGCGATGCCTTCAAGAAGGGAATGTCGCAAAATAGCGCGGCCACCACCGGCTTCGGCAGTAAGCCGAAAGCAAGTTTTCACTCGGATCTGTTTGAAGGACCTCCATCAAGCATCTCGTGCACAGATCGCCGCGATCTCTGACGGGGACTGGAAGATGGATCCAGGCCGCCGCCGCCTGACCGGCCACGGCACCACCATGGTGCCTAATCCGGTGCCGTCAGGCCCACCGTGCCCGCCTGTAGACGTCCTCCAGATCTGCCGGCTCGCGGACGAGGCCCGAGATCTGGGCCGCCGCCACGGGTGCTCCTCAGCCACGGGGAGAGCGCGCCTGCGCTGTCGTTGCCGTCGCACTCGCCGCCGGGCGCCCACTGCTCCTTGCCGCCGGTGCACCGCCGATCCATGAGCCGCCGCCGCCAACAGGAAATCGCCACCACCGCGCGAGGGGGAGGGCCCAGCCGCAACCGTCAATGGCTAGGCTACGCCGGTGTGGCCTCGGGCGGTGGCAGGAGGCGGGAGAGAGGAGCGGAGG
Source organism: Triticum dicoccoides (assembly GCF_002162155.2). Lineage (NCBI taxonomy): Eukaryota > Viridiplantae > Streptophyta > Magnoliopsida > Poales > Poaceae > Triticum > Triticum dicoccoides. The sequence continues at coordinate 571,482,336 of NC_041390.1, read as the reverse complement.
CCTAGGGCTGGCGGCGGTAGATCGCCCCCGTGTCGCCAGGGGCTGGCGACGCGGGGGTAGGGACGTGCTCCATCTTGTGTTGCTATGCTTCTAGTAGTGACTTGGCGGCATGGTTGCTGCCGTAGTTATCGGTGTGCCTCTGTGTGCATATCGGTCCTCCTGAGGGCAAGTGTGAGCCGGCTGGAACTTCAAGACTAAACTCCTTTGTAAATTGTTCTAAAATAATCTTCTTTGTAAATTGTAATGCAGAGAATTCTTTGGATGGAAAGAAAAAAAAAACTGGTCAACTTGTAGCCTCCAGCATATCTAGGTTGATGGGGACGGAGGAGTGCATGACACACGGGCAAATCTCACGACGGGGAAGGGATGGTGTATGTTTCTCGTCTGGCACTCTGGCTGGATGGGACTTACATTGTTGGTGATTTAATAGGGAACATAAACATCATTTTCTTTGCGATAAGAACATAAACATCATTAATACAAATATGGCGGTGCATCATCGAAGACTCATCCATAATCACATGCATTGTACAATCTCAAAAATGTTAGATCATACAATGGCTAGGAGGGAGGGAGTAGAAACAATTGCACTTCTACAAACAAGCTAATAAATTTGTCCTCGCGTATAGATCTTATGAACCGGTCGACTCCACCGGCCACATAGACCATCTCCATTTCTCTACCAAGCAGCTTATCATGCCCATCAAGCCAACACCAACCGGTCACCATGTCGCCGCTTCTTTTTGTACGCTTCGCCTGCTTCCATTCTTCAAGAAATCAACATATGACGATGCTCTCGCTACTTCTTCTTGAAGAGCCGCTCGTGCGCCACGCCGTGCACATCGTCTTGGGCCTTCTCCCAGACGGCGTGCGGCACGATCCCGCCCGCCCACACCCCCGGCCGCTGATACGCCTCCTTGCACAGGACGTGGGCGACCTGATTGCCCTCGCGGAAGATGTGCTGGACCTTGTACGCCGCGAAGCACCCAAGCAGCATGAGAATCTCGTCTTGCATGGCCTGAGGTACGCGCGTCTGCGTCTCCTCGCCGGTGAGGAGCTCCACCAGCATCAGGTCGTCTCCTTCCGCCACCAGCCTGCCGCGGAAGCGACTCAGCGCGAGGCGCAGCCCGCGGATGAGCGCCCTGGCCTCCACTATGCCCACGGTCGAGTGCTCCGTCGGCTCGGCAAAGGCGACAAGAACGCGGCCGTTGCAGTCGCGGATGGCGCCGCCGATGCTAGCCCGGCCGGACCCGTCGTTGTACACAGACCCGTCGAAGTTTAGCTTCAGCCAGCCCGCCGGGGGAGCTTCCCACCTAACCATGACACGGCTGGGGTAGAAAGGGGGAGATGAAGGAGACAAGGAGGCGATGGAGGCGGGCGGCCGATACAAGTTGGCCGGAGATGCAAAGGGGCCCCTGCAAAAGGGAGCGAAGGACGCTGGCGGAGCAAGGCATGCCATGGCTAGCTAGCTACTCGATCGTAAAGGACGCTGGCGGAGCAAGGCATGCTAGCTGGTTCTTGTATATATAGACTTTCGAGCGGGTATGATGCAAAGGCCGGCTGGACTCGGAATCCGACTTCAGCTCGACGGACGAGTTAGTAGCGGACTCGCGTATAGGTTTTCAGTTGAGTAGTCCGGTTAGATTAGTAATTCAATTGTAATGTATGTTGCCGGGTGATTAGTAAGTGACGTGCATGGCTAGCATGCCGTAGCTTGCATACGACTCGGATAGCTAGCTTGCTCGCAGGTTTCCTTCATTGCTAATCCTACACATTAGGCGTACTAATCGAACTTGCTCGACCAATTTTTTTGTTTCATACTGTACTTAATTTTTTTTGTTTCAAAATGGCCTAGACCATTGCGTAGCTACAGGGCAGACGGGATGGACCGCGGCTCACCCTAAAATTTCGAACCGGCATATGTACCATGCACAATAGAGATGCGCCGAAGAAAAGGAAAAATGCCCAATGTCTTTGACCCAACAACAACAACAACAACAACGCCCGACGCTAGACACATCGAGCCAGATCTTCGAGTGACTTCGCTATAAAAAAGCTCTTCCAGTGAGTCTCGTCCCCAATGCCCAATGGCCTCGCCCTGTCCGCCTCTGCTTGCCGCCGTCGTCGGTTGGAGACTCGTAGTCGTCGACTGCCCAGAAGGCTCCTGCCTCTCTGTATCGCCCACTCGGCGCTAGCTGCGCGACCACGCTCCCTGCACACTTCGTTTGGTGATCACAGAAGACACAAATAACCGGCTCCTTTCTATTGCCTATCATCTATATATGAGGTGGTTGGACTTTCGTAGAGGAAAAGGACTCAAATCTCATCCAAAACATCAAATCTACCCTAACTCGGATGTGTATGTCCGGATGCTCCAGGCTGCAGAGTGTATGAGATAACTCTCTTGCACCGATTTTGGACATTGCATACTACCTTGGTTGATACGACGCCAACAACAAATTTGCTCTTCTTGACGAGACAGAAAACTTTCATGTTCAACACTTCTCCATCCGAGGTAATCTTGAAGGGGCAATTGGGCCTTTAAAAGCTCCCGGGCCAGTTGGTTTCCCAACAAGATATTTTCAGAGGAATTGGGGTTTAATAAAGGAGGATATTGTTCGGGCGATCTAACAGTTTTTTGTTGGGTTACGTAGTAATTTCAAAAAATTTCCTACGCTCACGCAAGATCATAGTGATGCATAGCAACGAGAGGGGAGAGTATGATCTATGTACCTTATAGATCGACAACGGAAGCGTTTGGTTGATGTAGTCGTACGTCTTCACGGCCCGACCGATCAAGCACCGAAACTACGGCACCTCCGAGTTTTAGCACACGTTCAGCTCGATGACGATCCCCGGACTCCGATCCAGCAAAGTGTTGGGGAAGAGTTCCATCAGCACGACGGCGTGGTGACGATCTTGATGTACTACTGCAGCAGGGCTTCACCTAAACTCCGCTACAATATTATCGAGGACTATGGTGAAAGGGGGCACCGCACACGGCTAAGAATATGATCACGTGGATCAACTTGTGTGTCTCTGGGGTGCCTCTGCCTCAGTATATAAAGGACTAAAGGGGGGGAAGCCGGCCGGCCACATAGGGCGCGCCAGGAGAGTCCTACTCCCTCTGGGAGTAGGATTCCCCCCCTCCCCAATCCTAGTTGGAATAGGACTTGCGGAGGGGGGAAAAGAGAGAGAGGGGCCGGCCCCCTCTCCTTGTCCAATTCGGACCAAGGGAGGGGAGGGGCGCGCGGCCCACTATGGGCTGCCTATTCTCTTTTCCACTAAGGCCCACTATGGCCCATATAGCTCCCGGGGGGTTCCGGTAACCTCCCGGTACTCCGGTTAAATCCCGATTTCACCCGGAACACTTCCGATATCCAAACATAGGCTTACAATATATCAATCTTTATGTCTCGACCATTTCGAGACTCCTCGTCATGTCCGTGATCACATCCGGGACTCCGAACAAACTTCGGTACATCAAAATGCATAAACTCATAATATAACTGTCATCGTAACCTTAAGCGTGCGGACCCTACGAGTTCGAGAACAATGTAGACATGACCGAGACACGTCTCCGATCAATAACCAATAGCGGAACCTGGATGCTCATATTGGCTCCTACATATTCTACGAAGATCTTTATCGGTCAGACCGCATAAGAACATACGTTGTTCCCTTTGTCATCGGTATGTTACTTGCCCGAGATTCGATCGTCGGTATCCAATACCTAGTTCAATCTCGTTACCGGCAAGTCTCTTTACTCGTTCTGTAATACATCATCCCGCAACTAACTCACTAGTTGCAATGCTTGCAAGGCTTAAGCGATGTGCATTACCGAGAGGGCCCAGAGATACCTCTCTGACAATCGGAGTGACAAATCCTAATCTCGAAATACGCCAACCCAACATGTACCTTTGGAGACACCTGTAGAGCTCCTTTATAATCACCCAGTTACGTTGTGACGTTTGGTAGCACACAAAGTGTTCCTCCGGCAAACGGGAGTTGCATAATCTCATAGTCATAGGAACATGTATAAGTCATGAAGAAAGCAATAGCAACATACTAAATGATCGGGTGCTAAGCTAATGGAATGGGTCATGTCAATCAGATCATTCACTTAATGTTGTGATCTCGTTAATCAAATAACTACTCTTTGTCCATGGTTAGGAAACATAACCATATTTGATTAACGAGCTAGTCAAGTAGAGGCATACTAGTGACACTCTGTTTGTCTATGTATTCACACATGTATTATGTTTCCGGTTAATACAATTCTAGCATGAATAATAAACATTTATCATGATATAAGGAAATAAATAATAACTTTATTATTGCCTCTAGGGCATATTTCCTTCGGTCTCCCACTTGCACTAGAGTCAATAATCTAGTTCACATCGCCATGTGATTCAACACTAAGAGTTCACATCACCATGTGATTAACACCCATAGTTCACATCGCCATGTGACCAATACCCAAAGGGTTTACTAGATTCAGTAATCTAGTTCACATTGCTATGTGATTAACACCCAAAGAGTACTAAGGTGTGATCATGTTTTGCTTGTGAGATAATTTTAGTCAACGGGTCTGCAACATTCAGATCCGCATGTATTTTGCAAATTTCTATGTCAACAATGCTCTGCTTGGAGCTACTCTAGCTAATTGCTCCCACTTTCAATATGTATCTAGACCGAGACTTAGAGTCTTCTAGATCAGTGTCAAAAACTTGCATCGACGTAACCCTTTACGACGAACCTTTTTTGTCACGTCCATAATCGAGAAACATATCCTTATTTCACTAAGGATAATTCTGACCGCTGTCCAGTGATCTACTCCTAGATCACTATTGTACTCCCTTGCCAAATCAGTGCAGGGTATACAATAGATCTGGTACACAGCATGACATATTTTATAGAACCTATGGCCAAGGCATAGGGAATGACTTTCATTCTCTTTCTATCTTCTGCCGTGGTCAGGCTTTGAGTCTTACTCAACTTCACACCTTGTAATACAGGCAAGAACTCTTTCTTTGACTGCTCCATTTTGAATTACTTCAAAATCTTGTCAAGGTATGTACTCATTGGAAAAACTTATCAAGCGTCTTGATCTATCTCTATAGATCTTGAAGCTCAATATGTAAGCAGCTTCACCGAAGTCTTTCTTTGAAGAACTCCTTTCAAACACTCCTTTATGCTTTACAGAATAATTCTACATTATTTCCGATCAACAATATGGCATTCACATATACTTATCAGAAATGCCGTAGTGCTCCCACTCACTTTCTTGCAAATACAGGCTTCACCGCAAGTCTGTATAAAACTATATGCTTTGATCAACTAATCAAAGCGTATATTCCAACTCCGAGATGCTTGCACCAGTTCACAGATGGATCGCTGGAGCTTGCACATTTTGTTAGTACCTTTCGGATTGACAAAACCTTCTAGTTGCATCGTATACAACTCTTCTTCAATAAATCCATTAAGGAATTTAGTTTTGTTTATCCATTTGCCAGATTTCATAAAATGCGGCAATTGCTAACATGATTCGGACAGACTTAAGCATATATACGAGTGAGAATCTCTCATCGTAGTCAACACCTTGAACTTGTCGAAAGACCTTTTGCGACAATTCTAGCTTTGTAGATAATAACACTACTATCAGCGTCCGTCTTCCTCTTGAAGATCCATTTATTTTTATGGCTTGCCGATCATCGGGCAAATCCATCAAAGTCCATACTTTGTTCTCATACATGGATCATATCTCAGATTTCATGGCCTCAAACCATTTCGCGGAATCAGGGCTCATCATCGCTTCCTCATAGTTCGCAAGTTCGTCATGGTCTAGTAACATGACTTCTAGAACAGGATTACCGTACCACTCTGGTGCAGATCTTACTCTGGTTTACCTACGAGATCCGGTAGTAACTTGATCTGAAGTTACATGATCATCATCATTATCTTCCTCACTAATTGGTGTAGTAGTCACAAGAACAGATTTCTGTGATGAACTACTTTCCAATAAGGGAGAAGGTACAATTACCTTATCAAGTTTTCTACTTTCCTCTCACTCACTTCTTTCGAGAGAAACTCCTTCTCTAGAAAGTTTCCGAATTTAGCAACAAAAGTCTTGCCTTCGGATTTGTGATAGAAGGTGTATCCAATAGTTTCCTTTGGATATCCTATGAAGACACATTTCTCCGATTTGGGTTTGAGCTTATCAGGTTGAAACTTTTTCACATAAGCATTGCAACCTCAAACTTTAAGAAACAACAGCTTAGGTTTCTTGCCAAACCATAGTTCATACGGTGTCGTCTCAACAGATTTAGATGGTGCCCTATTTAACGTGAATGCAGCTGTCTCTAATGCATAACCCCAAAACGATAGTGGTAGATTGGTAAGAGACATCATAGATCGCACCATATCTAATAAAGTACGGTTATGACGTTCGGACATACCATTACATTGTGGTGTTCCAGGTGGTGTGAGTAGTGAAAGTATTTCACATTGTTTTTAACTGAAAGCCAAACTCGTAACTCAAATACTCTTCTCTACGATCAGATCATAGAAACTTTATTTTCTTGTTACGATGATTTTTCACTTCACTCTGAAATTCTTTGAACTTTTCAAATGTTTCAGACTTATGTTTCATCAAGTAGATATACTCATATCTGCTCAAATCATCTGTGAAGATCAGAAAATAATGATACCTGTCGCGAGCCTCAATATTCATCGGACCACATACATCAGTATGTATGATTTCCAACAAATCTGTTGCTCGCTCCATTGTTCCGAAGAACGGAGTCTTAGTCATCTTGCCCATGAGGCATGGTTCGCAAGCATCAAATGATTCATAATCAAGTGATTCCAAAAGCCCATCAGCATGGAGTTTCTTCATGCGCTTTACACCAATATGACCTAAATGGCAGTGCCACAAATAAGTTGCACTATCATTATTAACTTTGCATCTTTTGGTTTCAATATTATGATTATGTGTATCACTACGATCGAGATCCAACGAACTATTTTCATTGGGTGTGTAACCATATAAGGTTTTATTCATGTAAACAGAACAACAATTTATTCTCTTACTTAAATGAATAACCGTATTACAATAAACATGATCAAATCATATTCATGCTGAACGCAAACACCAAATAACACTTATTTAGGTTCAACACTAATCCCGAAATTATAGGGAGTGTGCGATGATGATCATATCAATCTTGGAACCACTTCCAACACACATCGTCACTTCACTCTTAACTAGTCTCTGTTTATTCTGCAACTCCCGTTTCGAGTTACTAATCTTAGCAACTGAACTAGTATCAAATACTAAGGGGTTGCTATAAACACTAGTAAAGTACACATCAATAAGATGTATATCAAATATACTTATGTTCACTTTGCCATCCTTCTTATCCGCCAATCACTTGGGGTAGTTCCGCTTCTAGTGACCAGTCCCTTTGCAGTAGAAGCACTTAGTCTCAGGCTTAGGACCAGACTTGGGCTTCTTCACTTGAGCAGCAACTTGCTTGCCGTTCTTCTTGAAGTTCCCCTTCTTCCCTTTGCCCTTTTCTTGAAACTAGTGGTCTTGTTAACCATCAACACTTGATGTTTTTCTTGATTTCTACCTTCATCGATTTCAGCATCACGAAGAGCTTGGGAATTATTTTTGTCATCCCTTGCATATTATAGTTCATCACGAAGTTCTACTAACTTGGTGACGGTGACTAGAGAATTCTGTCAATCACTATCTTATCTGGAAGATTAACTCCCACTTGATTCAAGCGATTGTAGTACTCAGACAATCTGGGCACATGCTCACCAGTTGAGCGATTCTCCTCCATCTTTTAGCTATAGAACTTGTTGGAGACTTCATATCTCTCAACTCAGGTATTTGCTTGAAATATTAACTTCAACTCCTGGAACATCTCATATGCTCCATGACATTCAAAACGTCTTTGAAGTCCCGATTCTAAGCCATTAAGCATGCTGCACTAAACTATCAAGTAGTCATCATATTGAGCTAGCCAAACGTTCATAACGTCTGCATCTGCTCTTGCAATAGGTCTGTCACCTAGCGGTGCATCAAGGACATAATTCTTCTGTGCAGCAATGAGGATAAACCTCAGATTACGGATCCAATCCACATCATTGCTACTAACATCTTTCAACACAATTTTCTCTAGGAACATATCAAAATAAACACAGGGAAGCAACAACGCGAGCTATTGATCTACAACATAATTTGCAAAATACTACCAGGACTAAGTTCATGATAAATTTAAGTTCAATTTAATCATATTACTTAAGAACTCCCACTTACATAGACATCCCTCTAATCCTCTAAGTGATCACGTGATCCAAATCAACTAAACCATGTCCGATCATCATGTGGGATGGAGTAGTTTCATTGGTGAACATCACTATGTTGATCATATCTACTATATGATTCACGCTCGACCTTTCGGTCTCCGTGTTCCAAGGCCATATCTGTATATGCTTGGCTCGTCAAGTATAACCTGAGTATTCCGCGTGTGCAACTGTTTTGCACCCGTTGTATTTGAAGGTACAACCTATCACACCCGATCATCACGTGGTGTCTCAACACGAAGAACTTTCACAACGGTGCATACTCAGGGAGAACACTTCTTGATAATTAGTGAGAGATCATCTTATAATGCTACCATCAATCAAAGCAAGATAAGATGCACAAAAGATAAACATCACATGCAATCAATATAAGTGATATGATATGGCCATCATCATCTTGTGCTTGTGATCTCCATCTTCGAAGCACCGTCGTGATCACCATTGTCACCGGAGCGACACCTTGATCTCCATCGTAGCATCGTTGTCGTCTCGCCAATATTATGCTTCCACGACTATCGCTACCGCTTACTGATAAAGTAAAGCATTACAGCGCGATTGCATTGCATACAATAAAGCGACAACCATATGGCTCCTGCCAGTTGCCGATAACTCGGTTACAAAACATGATCATCTCATACAATAAAATTTAGCATCATGTCTTGACCATATCACATCACAACATGCCCTGCAAAAACAAGTTAGACGTCCTCTACTTTGTTGTTGCAAGTTTTACGTGGCTGCTACGGGCTTAAGCAAGAACCAATCTTACCTACGCATCAAAACCACAACGATAGTTTGTCAACTTGGTGCTGTTTTAACCTTCGCAAGGACCGGGCGTAGCCACACTCGGTTCAAATAAAGTTGGAGAAACTGTCACCCGCAAGCCACCTCTGTGCAAAGCACGTCGGGAGAACCGGTCTCGCGTAAGCGTACGCGTAATGTTGGTCCGGGCCGCTTCATCCAACAATACCGCCGAACCAAAGTATGACATGTTGGTAAGTAGTATGACTTATATCACCCACAACTCACTTGTGTTCTACTCGTGCATATAACATCAACATATAAAACCTAGGCTCGGATGCCACTGTTGGGTTACGTAGTAATTTCAAAAAAATTCCTATGCTCACGCAAGATCATAGTGATGCATAGCAACGAGAGGGGAGAGTATGATCTATGTACCTTATAGATCGACAACGGAAGCGTTTGGTTGATGTAGTCGTACGTCTTCACGGCCCGACCGATCAAGCACCGAAACTACGGCACCTCCGAGTTTTAGCACACGTTCAGCTCGATGATGATCCCCGGACTCCGATCCAGCAAAGTGTCGGGGAAGAGTTCCGTCAGCACGACGGCGTGGTGACGATCTTGATGTACTACTGCAGCAGGGCTTCGCCTAAACTCCGCTACAATATTATCGAGGACTATGGTGGAAGGGGGCACCGCACACGGCTAAGAATATGATCATGTGGATCAACTTGTGTGTCTCTGGGGTGCCTCTGCCTCAGTATATAAAGGACTAAAGGGGGGAGGCCGGCCGGCCACATAGGGCGCGCCAGGAGAGTCCTACTCCCTCTGGGAGTAGGATTCCCCCCCCCCCCCCAATCCTAGTTGGAATAGGACTTGCGGAGGGGGGAAAAGAGAGAGAGGGGCCGACCCCCTCTCCTTGTCCAATTCGGACCAAGGGAGGGGAGGGGCGCGCGGCCCACTATGGGCTGCCTCTTCTCTTTTCCAGTAAGGCCCACTATGGCCCATATAGCTCCAGGGGGGTTCCGGTAACCTCCCGGTACTCCGGTAAAATCCCGATTTCACCCGGAACACTTTCGATATCCAAACATAGGCTTCCAATATATCAATCTTTATGTCTCGACCATTTCGAGACTCCTCGTCATGTCCGTGATCACATCCAGAACTCCGAACAAACTTCGGTACATCAAAATGCATAAACTCATAATATAACTGTCATCGTAACCTTAAGCGTGCGGACCCTACGGGTTCGAGAACAATGTAGACATGACCGAGACACGTCTCCGGTCAATAACCAATAGCGGAACCTGGATGCTCATATTGGCTCCTACATATTCTACGAAGATCTTTATCGGTCAGACCGCATAAGAACATACGTTGTTCCCTTTGTCATCGGTATGTTACTTGCCTGAGATTCGATCGTCGGTATCCAATACCTAGTTCAATCTCGTTACCGGCAAGTCTCTTTACTCGTTCTGTAATACATCATCCCGCAACTAACTCACTAGTTGCAATGCTTGCAAGGCTTAAGTGATGTGCGTTACCGAGAGGGCCCAGAGATACCTCTCCGACAATCGGAGTGACAAATCCTAATCTCGAAGTACGCCAACCCAACATGTACCTTTGGAGACACCTGTAGAGCTCCTTTATAATCACCCAGTTACGTTGTGACGTTTGGTAGCACACAAAGTGTTCCTCCGGCAAATGGGAGTTGCATAATCTCATAGTCATAGGAACATGTATAAGTCATGAAGAAAGCAATAGCAACATACTAAACGATCGGGTGCTAAGCTAATGGAATGGGTCATGTCAATCAGATCATTCACTTAATGATGTGATCTCGTTAATCAAATAACAACTCTTTGTCCATGGTTAGGAAACATAACCATCTTTGATTAACGAGCTAGTCAAGTAGAGGCATACTAGTGACACTCTGTTTGTCTATGTATTCACACATGTATTATGTTTCCGGTTAATACAATTCTAGCATGAATAATAAACATTTATCATGATATAAGGAAATAAATAATAACTTTATTATTGCCTCTAGGGAATGTTTCCTTCATTTTTATCACTGGAATTATGCCAGACGGGATTAACGATACGACTATTGTTCTTATTCTGAAGGTAAAGAATCCTTAGTCCATAAAAGATTTTCGGCCTATCAGTCTGTGTAATATCATTTACAAGATTATTTTCAAATGCCTTGTTAATAGGCTAAGGCCACTGCTGGATGGTATGATCTCTCCTACTCAAAGTGTGTTTATCCCAGGCAGGTTAATTTCTGATAATGCACTTATAGCCTTCGAATGTATGCACTCCCTAAGCACGTTAAAGGATAATATGGGTTCTTATTGTGCTTATAATTTAGATCTTGCAAAAGCTTATGATCGAGTGGATTGGAAGTTTTTGGAGAGTATGCTGAGGGCTTTATGGTTTTGCGCCTGTGTGGGTAAATTGGATTATGACATGTGTTACCTCCGTAAAATTCTTGGTGCGTTTTAACGGACAACTTCTGGATTCCTTTGTTCCATCCAGAGGGCTCAGGTAAGGGGATCCATTGTCACCGTACTTGTTCCTATTTGTGACGGAGGCCCTCTCATTATTACTTCAGGACGCCTATGATAAAGGAGTTCTTAAGGATTTCCATTTAAGCAAAAATGGCCCATGTATATCTCATTTGTGGTTTGCTGATGATAACCTTCTATTTTAAGGGATCCTTGGATCAAGCATTAACCATTAAAAATATTTTGACGGTCTATAAGGAGGGTACTGGGCAGTTATTAAGTCCAGATAAGTGTTCGATTCTGTTTGGGAAGAATTGCAAGTTAGAAGATCAAGTGTCAATCATGGTAGTCCTTAAAATTACTGAAGAGAGTTTTGAGGATAAATATCTTGGACTACCAGTGCCTGAAGGAAGAATGAAGGCTGGAAAATTCCAGTATACCAAAGATAAAGCGCTAAGAAGACTCTCAAACTGGATTGAAAAATATGCGTCAAGCGGGGCGAAGGAAATTCAGATTAAATCAGTAATCATGCTCTCCTGGTGTATGCAATGGGTATATTTAAATTTCCGGCATCTATTTGTGAAGAGCTAGCGCAACTTATTAGGAATTTCTGGTGGGGGATGAAGAAAATAGAAGGAAAACACACTGGCTCGCTTGGGATAAACTAACCAGACCAAAAGGAGAGGGCGGTATGGGTTTTCACGATCTTAGACTGTTTAATCAAGTTCTCATTGCAAAGCAGGCTTGGTGGATTTTGGTGTTCCTAGAGTCATTAGTTGCAAGGGTGTTGAAGGCCAAGTATTACCCCCATGGACATCTACTGGACACTGTGTTTCTGCAGTCGACATCGGTTACATGGCAAGGTATTATGCATGGTTTGGATTTTTTTTTATTTGGAGAGTGGTCGATGGAACAAATATTAATATTCGGAGAGATAATTGGCTGCCTAGGAAATCCGGCCTCAAAATTTTGGAAAGGAAGAGCATAACAAGGATTAAATGGGTGTCTGACTTATTCTTGAGCGGCTCGAGAAACTGGGATCAGAATTTGATAAAACACGTTTTCTCTCCTCATGAGGCTGAGGAGATCTTAAAGATGTGTATTCAGTCTTCGGGGGATGGTGATTTTGTTGCGTAGCACTTTGAAAAGAATGGGTTGTTTTCTGTTCGAAGCACGTACAAATTGGCGATGAATCTTAAGGATCACAAGGAAGATGTGGGCCAATCCAGTGGTGCTGTGGATGGGGAGAGACGGCTTTGGGTATTATTTGGAAGGTGAATGTCCCACAAAAGATCAGGATTTTTGCCTGGCGAGCGGCTTCAAATAGTTTGGCGGTTCAGGTAAATAGAGTTTCTCACCACCAACCTGACTGTGCTATCTGCTCTATCTGTGGCGTTGAGGACGCAAATATTTATCATGCTCTTGTGATGTGTCCGAAGGTTCGTGCTCTTCGTTTTGCTATGAGGGATGTGTGGAATATTCCAGAAGAAAAGATCTTTAAATTCTTAGGTCCAGATTGGCTCCTTGTTCTTCTGTATCAGCTGAATTCTCATGTCCGTGAGCCAGTTTTATTCATTTTCTGGAGAGCTTGGCACTTAAGGAATGATCTTATTTTTCATAAAGGGAGGGAGTCTGTCTGTTCTGCTGCTTTGTTTCTGGAAAGCTATTGGGCACCTTACAGTTCTTGTCATTCTAACAAACAGTCGGATTTGAGCAAGAAAGGTAAGAGGATAGTGGATGTACAAGAGGCCATCGATATTTCAGCAAGGAATCGAGGGACTTGGCAGCCTCCTTCGTCCGAGGTCTTTAAGATTAACGTTGACGCCAGCTTTGTGGAGAGCATGGGCGCTGCCAGCGTGGGGGTTATTGCCAGGGATCATACGGGCCAAGTCATCCTTTCTTCTTGGGATTTTATTGGGTCATGCACGTATGTAGATGAAGCGGAGATTCGTGCGTGCCTTGCCGGGCTCTATGTCGGTATCAGTCTCAATAAACCCATTTTCTAGAATCTGATAGCTCTTTTGTGGTCTCCCTTCTCGCAAATGATTTTCTTAACAGGTCCCCTTTTGTTGATCTCAAGAGGGAAGCAAGAGGCATTATGAAGCTTGCAAATAATTTCAAGATTGTCAAGATCAATCGCCAGGCAAACATGGCGGCGCATGAGATTGCCAAGTTTAGTTTTGACAATATGTCAGACGATCTTGTTTATTACAGTGTTCCGCCCTGCATGGTGTATTCTGTAATGAACGATTGTAAGAACTTTTTAAGATGATTAATATATGGGGTTGTTTTTTTTTAAAAAAAATCCAAATTTCTGCATATAACGTGCAAACCGTGTATTACACCCGGAGGTCCCCCAAGTCCATGTTGGGGATCGTTGCAGAAATTAAAAAATTTCTACGCATCACCAAGATCAATTTATGGAGAGACTAGCAACAAGAGAAAGGAGTGATCTTCATACCCTTGAAGATCGCGAGACGGAAGAGTTACAAGAACGCGGATGAAGGAGTCATACTCGCAGCGATTCAGATCGCGGTTGATTCCGATCTAAGCGCCGAACAACGGCGCCTCCGCGTTCAACACACGTGCAGCATGGGGACGTCTTCTCCTTCTTGATCTAGCAAGGGGAAAGGAGAAGTTGGGGAAGAACTACGGCAGCACGACGGCGTGGTGGTGGAGCTTGCAGTTCTCCGACAGGGCTTCGTCAAGCTCAACGGAGGAGGAGGGGGTGTTGGAGAGGGGGAGGGCTGCGCCTTGGATGAGGTGTTGCTGCCCTCCCTCCTTCCCTCTATTTATAGGGCGAAGGGGGGACAAGGATGACCCCTCTAGATGAGATGTAGAGGGGGGCGGCGGCCAAGGGGAGGGGGTTGCCCCCCAAGCCAAGGGGGCGCCCCCTTAGGGTTTCCCCCAAACCCTAGGCACAAGAGCCCAAGGGGGGTGGCGCCCATCCCACTTAGGGGCTGGTTCCCTTCCACATACAGCTCATAGGGCCCTCCGGGGCAGGTGGACCCTCCCGGGGGACCCCTGGAACCCCTTCGGTGGTCCCGGTACAATACTGGCAAACCCCCGAATACTTTCGGTGACCGTATGATGACTTCCCATATATAAATCTTCACCTCCGGACCATTCCGGAACTCCTCGTGACGTCCGGGATCTCATCTGGGACTCTGAACAACATTCGGCAACCACATACTATTTCCCATAACAACTCTAGCGTCACCAAACCTTAAGTGTGTATACCCTATGGGTTCGGGAACCATGTAGACATGATCGAGAAACCTCTCCAGTCAATAACCAATAACGGGATCTAGATACCCATATTGGTTCCTACATGTTCCACGATGATCTCATCGGATGAACCACGATGTCGGGGATTCAATCAATCCCGTATGCAATTCCCTTTGTCCATCGGTATGCTACTTGCCCGAGATTCGATCATCGGTATCCCAATACCTTGTTCAATCTCGTTATCGGCAGGTCTCTTTACTCATTACGTAATGCATGATCCCGTGACTAAGTCCTTAGACACTCTGAGCTCATTATGATGATGCATTACCGAGTGGGCCCAGAGATACCTCTCCATCATACGGAGTGACAAATCCCAGTCTCGATTCGTGCCAACCCGACAGACACTTTCGGAGATACCCGCAGTGCACCTTTATAGCCACCCAGTTACGTTGTGACGTTTGGCACACCCAAAGCATTCCTATAGTATCCAAGAGTTGCACAATCTCATGGTCAAAGGAAAATATACTTGACATTAGAAAAGCTTTAGCACACGAACTACACGATCTTGTGCTATGCTTAGGATTGGGTATTGTCCATCACATCATTCTCCTAATAATGTGATCCCATTATCAACGACATCCAATGTCCATGGTCAGGAAACCGTAACCATCTATTGATCAACGAGCTAGTCAAATAGAGGCTCACTAGGGACATGTTGTGGTCTATGTATTCACACATGTATTACGATTTCCGGATAACACAATTATAGCATGAACAATAGATAATTATCATGAACAAGGAAATATAATAACAACCACTTTATTATTGCCTCTAGGGCATATTTCCAACAGTCTCCCACTTGCACTAGAGTCAATAATCTAGTTACATTGTGATGAATTGAACACCCATAGAGTTCTGGTGTTGATCATGTTTTGCTCGTGGAAGAAGTTTAGTCAATGGATCTGTGACATTCAGATCTGTATGCACTTTACAAATATCTATGTCTCCATCTTGAATATATTCACGAATGGAGTTGAAGCGGTGCTTGATATGCCTTGTCTTCTTGTGAAACCCGGGCTCCTGGGCTAGGGCAATAGCTCCAGTGTTGTCACAGAAGAGAGTCATTGGGCCCGACGCATTGGGAATAACTCCTAGGTCGGTGATGAACTCCTTCATCCAGACTGCTTCCTGTGCTGTCTCCGATGCTGCTATGTACTCCACTTCACATGTAGATCCCGCCGCGACGCTTTGCTTGCAACTGCACTAGCTGACTGTCCCACCATTCAAAACATACACGTATCCAGTTTGTGACTTGGAGTCATCCAGATCTGTGTCGAAGCTAGCATCGGCATAACCCTTTACGATGAGCTCTTCGTCACCTCCATAAATGAGAAACATATCCTTAGTCCTTTTCAGATACTTTAGGATGTTCTTGACCGCTGTCCAGTGTTCCATGCCGGAATTACTTTGGTACCTTCCTACCAAACTTACGCCGAGGTTCACATCAGGTTTGGTACACAGCATGGCATACATAATAGAACCTATGGCCGAGGCATACGGGATGACACTCATCTTTTCTCTATCTTCTGCCGTGTCGGGCATTGAGCCGTGCTCAATCTCACACCTTGCAATACAGGCAAGAACCCCTTCTTGGACTGATGCATATTGAACTTCTTCAATATCTTGTCAAGGTATGTGCTTTGTGAAAGACCAATGAGGCGTCTCAATCTATCTCTATAGATCTTGATGCCTAATATGTAAGCAGCTTCTCCAAGGTCCTTCATTGAAAAAAACTTATTCAAGTAGGCCTTTATGCTTTCCAAAAAATCTATGTCATTTCCCATCAATAGTATGTCATCCACATATAATATGAGAAATGCTACAGAGCTCTCACTCACTTTCTTGTAAACGCAGGCTTCTCCATAAATATGTGTAAACCCAAACGCCTTGATCATCTCATCAAAGCGAATGTTCCAACTCCGAGATGCTTGCACCAGCCCATAGATTGAGTGCTGGAGCTTGCATACATTGTCAACATTCTTAGGATCGACAAAACCTTCCGGCTGTATCATATACAATTCTTCCTTAAGGAAACCATTAAGGAATGTCATTTTGACGTCCATTTGTCATATCTCATAATCATAGAATGCGGCAATCGCTAACATGATTCGGACGGACTTCAGCTTCGCTACGGGTGAGTGTTGGAAATATGCCCTAGAGGCAATAATAAATTAGTTATTATTATATTTCCTTGTTCATGATAATCGTTTATTATCCATGCTAGAATTGTATTGATAGGAAACTCAGATACATGTGTGGATACATAGACAACACCATGTCCCTAGTAAGCCTCTAGTTGACTAGCTCGTTGATCAATAAATGGTTACGGTTTCCTGACCATGGACATTGGATGTCGTTGATAACGGGATCACATCATTAGGAGAATGATGTGATGGACAAGACCCAATCCTAATCCTAGCACAAAGATCGTGTAGTTCGTTCACTAAAGCTTTTCTAATGTCAAGTATCATTTCCTTAGACCATGAGATTGTGCAACTCCCGGATACCGTAGGAGTGCTTTGGGTGTGCCAAACGTCACAACGTAACTGGGTGGCTATAAAGGTACATTACAGGTATCTCCAAAAGTGTCTGTTGGGTTGGCATGAATCGAGACTGGGATTTGTCACTCCGTGTAAACGGAGAGGTATCTCTGGGCCCACTCCGTAGGACATCATCATAATGTGCACAATGTAATCAAGGAGTTGATCACGGGATGATGTGTTATGCAATGAGTAAAGAGACTTGCCGGTAACGAGATTGAACAAGGTATAGGGATACCGACGATCGAATCTCGGGCAAGTACAATACCGCTAGACAAAGGGAATTGTATACGGGATTGATTAAGTCCTTGACATCGTGGTTCATCCGATGAGATCATCGTGGAACATGTGGGAGCTAACATGGGTATCCAGATCCCGCTGTTGGTTATTGGCCGGAGAGGTGTCTCGGTCATGTCTGCATGGTTCCCGAACCCGTAGGGTCTACACACTTAAGGTTCGATGACGCTAGGGTTATAAAGGAAGTTTGTATGTGGTTAACGAATGTTTTTCGGAGTCCCGGATGAGATCCCGGACATCACGAGGAGTTCCGGAATGGTCCGGAGGTAAAGATTTATATATAGGAAATCCTGTTTCGGCCATCGGGACAAGTTTCGGGGTCATCGGTATTGTATCGGGACCACCAGAAGGGTCCCGGGGGTCCACCGGGTGGGGCCACCTGCCCCCGGGTGCCACATGGGCTGTGGGAGGTGCGCCTTGGCCTACATGGGCCAAGGGCACCAGCCCCAAGAGGCCCATGCGCCTAGGGTTTTAAGGAGGGAAGAGTCCCACAAGGGGAAGGCACCTCCTAGGTGCCTTGGGGGGGGGGGAGGGAAACCTCCTCTTGGCCGCCTCCCCTTTCCCATCTAGGGCTGCCGCCCCCCTAGGGGTGGGAACCCTAGAGGGGGCGCACCCTCCTCCCTCTCCCCTATATATAGTGAGGCATAGGGGCTGCTCATAACACGCGATTTGATCTTTCTCGTTGGTGCAGTCCTCCCTCTCTTTCTCCTTATATCCCGTGGTGCTTGGCGAAGCCCTGCAGGATTGCCACGCTCCTCCACCACCACCACGCCGTTGTGCTGCTGCTGGATGGAGTCTTCCTCAACCTCTCCCTCTCTCCTTGCTGGATCAAGGCATGGGAGACGTCACTGGGCTGTACGTGTGTTGAACGTGGAGGTGCCGTCCGTTCGGCACTAGGATCATCGGTGATTTGGATCACGACGAGTACAACTCCATCAACCCCGTTCTCTTGAACGCTTCTGCTTAGCGATCTACAAGGGTATGTAGATGCACTCTCCTTCCCCTCGTTGCTAGTCTCTCCATAGATAGATCTTGGTGACATGTAGGAAAATTTTGAATTTCTGCTACGTTCCCCAACAGTGGTATCAGAGCCAGGTTTATGCGTAGTTTCTATGCACGAGTAGAACACAAAGTAGTTGTGGGTGTTGATTTTGTTCAATATGCTTGCCGTTACTAGTCTTATCTTGATTCGGCGGCATCGTGGGATGAAGCGGCCCGGACCGACCTTACACGTACTCTTACATGAGACAGGTTCCACCGACAAACATGCACTAGTTGCATAAGGTGGATAGCGGATGTCTGTCTCTCCCACTTTAGTCAGATCGGATTCGATGAAAAGGGTCCTTATGAAGGGTAAATAGCAATTGGCATATCAAGTTGTGGTCTTTGCGTAGGTAAGAAAGTTCTTGCTAGAAACCCATAACAGCCACGTAAAACATGCAAACAACAATTAGAGGACGTCTAACTTGTTTTTGCAGGGTATGCTATGTGATGTGATATGGCCAAAAGGATGTGATGAATGATATATGTGATGTATGAGATTGATCATGTTCTTGTAATAGGAATCACGACTTGCATGTCGATGAGTATGACAACCGGCAGGAGCCATAGGAGTTGTCTTAATTTATTTATGACCTGCGTGTCAACATAAACGTCATGTAATTACTTTACTTTATTGCTAACCGTTAGCCATAGTAGTAGAAGTAATAGTTGACGAGACAACTTCATGAAGACACGATGATGGAGATCATGATGATGGAGATCATGGTGTCATGCCGGTGACAAGATGATCATGGAGCCCCGAAGATGGAGATCAAAAGGAGCAATATGATGTTGGCCATATCATGTCACTATTTGATTGCATGTGATGTTTATCATGTTTATACATCTTATTTGCTTAGAACGACGGTAGTAAATAAGATGATCCCTCATTAAAATTTCAAGAAGTGTTCTCCCCTAACTGTGCACCATTGCTAAAGTTTGTCGTTTCGAAGCACCACGTGATGATCGGGTGTGATAGATCCTTACGTTCACATACAACGGGTGTAAGACAGTTTTACACACGCAATACACTTAGGTTGACTTGACGAGCCTAGCATGTGCATAGACATGGCCTCGGAACACAGAAGACCGAAAGGTCGAGCATGAGTCGTATGGTAGATACGATCAACATGAAGATGTTCACCGATGTTGACTAGTCCGTCTCACGTGATGATCGGACACGGCCTAGTTGACTCGGATCATGTAATCACTTAGATGACTAGAGGGATGTCTATATGAGTGGGAGTTCATAGGATGAACTTAATTATCCTGAACATAGTCAAAAGGTCTTCGCAAATTATGTCGTAGCTCGTGTTTCAGTTCTACTGTTTAGATATGTTCCTAGAGAAAATTTAGTTGAAAGTTGATAGTAGCAATTATGCGGACTAGGTCCGTAAACTGAGGATTGTCCTCATTGCTTCATAGAAGGCTTATGTCCTTAATGCACCGCTCGGTGTGCTGAACCTCGAACGTTGTCTGTGGATGTTGCGAACATCTGACATACACATTTTGATAACTACGTGATAGTTCAGTTAAACGGTTTAGAGTTGAGGCACCTAAGACGTTTTGGAACATCGTGAAACATATGAGATGTTTCGAGGGCTGAAATTGGGATTTCAGGCTCGTGCCCATGTCAAGAGGTATAAGACCTCCGACGATTTTCTTAGCCTGCAAACTAAGGGAGAAAAGCTCAATTGTTGAACTTGTGCTCAGATTGTCTGAGTACAACAATCGCTTGAATCGAGTGGGAGTTGATCTTCCAGATGAGGTAGTGATGTTTCTCCAAAGTCATTGCCACCAAGCTGCTAGAGCTTCGTGATGAACTATATCAGGGACATATATGATGATCCTTGAGATATTCACGATGTTTGACACCAAAGTAGAAATCAAGAAGGAGCATCAATTGTTGATGGTTGGTGAAACCACTAGTTTCAAGAAGGGCAAGGGCAAGAAGGGATACTTCATGAAACGGCAATTCAGCTGCTGCTCTGGTGAAGAAACCCAAGGTTGAACCCAAACCCGAGACTAAGTGCTTTTGTAATAAGGGGAACAACCACTGGAGCAGAATTACCCTAGATACTTGGTAGATGAGAAGGCTGGCAAGGTCGATAGAAGTATATTGGATATACATTGTGTTGATGTGTACTTTACTAGTACTCCTAGTAGCACCAGGGTATTAGATACCGGTTTAGTTGCTAAGTGTTAGTAACTCGAAATAAAAGCTACGAAATCAACGGAGACTAGCTAAAGGTGAGCTGACAATATGTGTTGGAAGTGTTTCCAATGTTGATATGATCAAGCATCGCACGCTCCCTCTACCATCGAGATTGGTGTTTACGTTGAGCATAGACATGATTGGATTATGCCTATCACAATACGGTTATTCATTTAAGGAGAATAATCGTTACTCTGTTTATTTGAATAATACCTTCAATGGTCTTACACCTGAAATGAATGGTTTATTGAATCTCGATCGTAGTGATACACATGTTCATGCCAAAAGATAGTAATGATAGTACCACCTACTTGTGGCACTGCCACGTAAGTCATATCGGTATAAAACGCATGAAGAAGCTCCATGTTGATGGATCTTTGGGCTCACTCGTTTTGAAAGGTTTGAGACATGCGAACCATGTCTATTGGTGTATATGCATGAAGAAACTCCATGCAAATGGACCGTTTGGACTCACTTGTTTTTGAATCACTTGATACATGCAAATCATACCACATGGGCAAGATGACTGAAAGCCTCGTTTTT
This sequence comes from Triticum dicoccoides, assembly GCF_002162155.2. Taxonomy (NCBI): domain Eukaryota; kingdom Viridiplantae; phylum Streptophyta; class Magnoliopsida; order Poales; family Poaceae; genus Triticum; species Triticum dicoccoides. The sequence continues at coordinate 571,460,785 of NC_041390.1, read as the reverse complement.
AGTAAAATGGAACTAGAAAGCAACTTGTTGGAAGTAATACATTTTGATGTGTGCAGTCCAATGAGTGCTGAGGCATGTAGTGGATATCGTTATGTTCTTACTTCACAGGTGATTTGAGTAGATGTTGAGTACATTTACTTGATGAATCACGAGTCTGAATTATTGAAAGGTTCAAGTAATTTCAGGGTGAAGTTGAAAGATCGTCGTGACAAGAGGATAAAATATCTATGATATGATCATAGAGATGAATATCTGAATTACGAGTTTGGCACAGAATTAAGACATTGTGGAAATTGTTTCACAACTAATACAGCCTGGAACACCATAGTGTGATGGTGTGTCCGAACATCATAACTGCACCCTATTGGATATGATGCATACCATGATGTCTCTTATCGAATTACCACGATAGTTTATGGGTTAGGCATTAGAGACAACCACATTCACTTTAAAAGGGGCACCACGTAATTCCGATGACACCGTATGAACTATGGTTTAGAGAAACCTAAGCTGTCATTTCTTAGAAGTTTGGGGCTGCGACGCTTATGTGTAAAAGTTTCAGGCTGATAAGCTCGAACCCAAAGCGGATAAATGCATCTTCATAGGACACCCAAAACAGTTGGGTATACCTCCTGTCTCAGATCCGAAAGCAATAAGGGATTGTTTCTAGAATCAGGCCCTTTCTCGAGGAAAAGTTTCTCTCAAAAGAATTGAGTGGGAGGATGGTGGAGACTTGATGAGGTTATTAAACCGTCACTTCAACTAGTGTATAGCAGGGCACAAAGAGTTGTTCCTGTGGCACCTACACCAATTGAAGTGGAAGCTTATGATATTGATCATGAGACTTCGGATCAAGTCACTCCCAAACCTCGTGGGATGACAAGGATGCGTACTACTTAAGAGTGGTACGTAATCCTGTCTTGGAAGTCATGTTGCTAGACAACAATGAACCTACGAGCTATGGAGAAGCGATGGTGGGCCCAGATTCCGATAAATGGCTCGAGGCCATAAAATCCGAGATAGAATCCATGTATGAAAACAAAGTGTAGACTTTGGAAGAACTACTTGATGGTCGTAAGGCTGTTAGGTACATATGGATTTTAAAAGGAAGACGGACAATGATGGTAAGTATCACCATTTAGAAGGCTCGACTTGTCATTAAGATGTTTTCCGACAAGTTCAAGGAGTTGACTACGATGAGACTTTCTCACTCGTAGCGATGCTAAGAGTCTATTGGAATAATATTAGTGATTACTGCATTATTTATGAAATCTTGCAGATAGGATGTCAAAACATTGTTTCCTCGACGATTTTCTTGAGGAAAGGTTGTATGTGATACAACCGGAAGGTTTTGTCAATCCTGAAAGATGCTAATAAGTATGCAAAGCTCCAGCAATCCTTCTAAGGACTGGAGTAAGCATCTCGTAGTTGGAATGTATGCTTTGATGAGATGATCAAAGATTTTGGGTGTATACAAAGTTTGTGAGAAACTTGTATTTCCAAAGAAGTGAGTGGGAGCACTATAGAATTTCTGATAAATATATGTTGTTGACATATTGTTGATCAGAAATGACGTAGAATTTCTGGAAAGCATATAGGGTTATTTGGAAAGTGTTTTTCAATGGAAAGCCTGGATTAGGCTACTTGAGTATTAAGCATTAAGATCTATAAGGCTTAATAGTACTTTCAAATGAGCACATACCTTGACATGATCTTGAAGGTGTTCAAGATGGATCAGTCAAAGAAGGAGTTCTTGCCTGAGTTGTAAGGTATGAAGTTAAGACTTAAAGCTCGACCACGGCAGAATAGAGAGAAAGGACGAAGGTCGTCCCCTATGCTTAGACATAGGCTCTACAGTATGCTATGCTGTGTACCGCACCTGAAGTGTGCCTTGCCATGAGTCAGTCAAGGGGTACAAGAGTGATCCAAGAATGGATCACAGGACAGCGGTCAAAGTTATCCTTAGTAACTAGTGGACTAAGGAATTTTCTCGATTATGGAGGTGGTAAAAGAGTTCGTCGTAAAGGGTTACGTCGATGCAAGCTTAACACCTATCCGGATAGCTCTGAGTAGAGATACCAGATACGTATAATGGAGCAACAATTTAGAATAGCTCCAAGTAGAACAGTTATTTGGAATAGCTCCAAATAGAGCGTGGTAGCTGCATCTAGGAGATGACATAGAGATTTGTAAAGCACACATGGATCTGAAAGGTTCAGACCCGTTGACTAAAACCTCTCTCACAAGCAACATGATCAAACCTAGAACTCATTGAGTGTTAATCACATGGCGATGTGAACTAGATTATTGACTCTAGTGCAAGTGGGAGACTGTTGGAAATATGCCCTAGAGGCAATAATAAATTAGTTATTATTATATTTCCTTGTTCATGATAATCGTTTATTATCCATGCTAGAATTGTATTGATAGGAAACTCAGATACATGTGTGCATACATAGACAACACCATGTCCCTAGTAAGCCTCTAGTTGACTAGCTCGTTGATCAACAGATGGTTACGGTTTCCTGACCATGGACATTGGATGTCGTTGATAACAGGATCACATCATTAGGAGAATGATGTGATGGACAAGACCCAATCCTAAGCCTAGCACAAAGATCGTGTAGTTCGTTCACTAAAGCTTTTCTAATGTCAAGTATCATTTCCTTAGACCATGAGATTGTGCAACTCCCGGATACCGTAGGAGTGCTTTGGGTGTGCCAAACGTCACAACGTAACTGGGTGGCTATAAAGGTACATTACAGGTATCTCCAAAACTGTCTGTTGGGTTGGCACGAATCGAGACTAGGATTTGTCACTCCGTGTAAACGAGAGGTATCTCTGGGCCCACTCTGTAGGACATCATCATAATGTGCACAATGTAATCAAGGAGTTGATCACGGGATGATGTGTTACGCAACGAGTAAAGAGACTTGCCGGTAACGAGATTGAACAAGGTATAGGGATACCGACGATCGAATCTCGGGCAAGTACAATACCGCTAGACAAAGGGAATTGTATACGGGATTGATTAAGTCCTTGGCATCGTGGTTCATCCGATGAGATCATCGTGGAACATGTGGGAGCCAACATGGGTATCCAGATCCCGCTGTTGGTTATTGGCCGGAGAGGTGTCTCGGTCATGTCTGCATGGTTCCCGAACCCGTAGGGTCTACACACTTAAGGTTCAATGACGCTAGGGTTATAAAGGAAGTTTGTATGTGGTTACCGAATGTTGTTCGGAGTCCCGGATGAGATCCCGGACGTCACGAGGAGTTCCGGAATGGTCCGGAGGTAAAGATTTATATATAGGAAATCCTGTTTCGGCCATCGGGACAAGTTTCGGGGTCATCGGTATTGTACCGGGACCACCGGAAGGGTCCCGGGGGTCCACCGGGTGGGGCCAACTGCCCCCCGGGGGCCACATGGGCTGTGGGAGGTGCGCCTTGGCCTACATGGGCCAAGGGCACCAGCCCCAAGAGGCCCATGCGCCTAGGGTTTTAAGGAGGGAAGAGTCCCACAAGGGGAGGGCACCTCCTAGGTACCTTGGGGGGGAGGGAAACCTCCTCTTGGCCGCCTCCCCTTTCCCATCTAGGGCTGCCGCCCCCCTAGGGGGGGAACCCTAGAGGGGGCGCACCCTCCTCCCTCTCCCCTATATATAGTGAGGCATAGGGGTTGCTCATAACACACGATTTGATCTCTCTCGTTGGTGCAGTCCTCCCTCTCTTTATCCTCATATCCCGTGGTGCTTGGCGAAGCCCTGCAGGATTGCCACGCTCCTCCACCACCACCACGCCGTTGTGCTGTTGCTGGATGGAGTCTTCCTCAACCTCTCCCTCTCTCCTTGCTGGATCAAGGCATGGGAGACGTCACCGGGCTGTACGTGTGTTGAACGCGGAGGTGCCGTCCATTCGGCACTAGGATCATCGGTGATTTGGATCACGACGAGTACGACTCCATCAACCCCGTTCTCTTGAATGCTTCCTCTTAGCGATCTACAAGGGTATGTAGATGCACTCTCCTTCCCCTCGTTGCTAGTCTCTCCATAGATAGATCTTGGTGACACGTAGGAAAATTTTGAATTTCTGCTACGTTCCCCAACAGTGAGAAGGTCTCATCGTAGTCAACCCCTTGAACTTGTCGATAACCCTTAGCGACAAGACGAGCCTTATAGATGGTCACATTACCATCCGCATCTGTCTTCTTCTTAAAGATCCATTTATTCTCTATGGCTTGCCGATCATCGGGCAAGTCTGTCAAAGTCCATACTTCGCTTTCATACATGGATCCTATCTTGGATTTCATGGCTTCAAGCCATTTGTTGGAATCCGGGCCCGCCATCGCTTCTTCATAGTTCGAAGGTTCGCCATTGTCTAACAACATGATTTCCAGGACAGGGTTGTCGTACCATGGTGTGGAACGTGTCGTTGTGGACCTACGAAGTTCAGTAGCAACTTTATCCGAAGTTTCATGATCATCATCATTAACTTCCTCTCTAGTCATTGCAGGCACCACAGAAACATCTTCCTGAGCTGCGCTACTCTCCGATTCAAGAGGCAATACCTCATCAAGTTCTACTTTACTCCCACTTACTTCTTTCGAGAGAAACTCTTTCTCCAGAAAGGATCCATTCTTGGCAACAAAGACCTTGCCTTCAGATCTGAGGTAGAAGGTATACCCAATAGTTTCCTTACGGTATCCTATGAAGACGCATTTTTCCGATTTGGATTCGAGCTTTTCAGGTTTGAAGTTTCTTGACATAAGCATCGCATCCCCAAACTTTCATAAACGACAGCTTAGGTTTCTTCCCAAACCATATATAATTCATACGGTGTCGTCTCAATGGATTTCAACGGAGCCCTATTTAAAGTGAATGCGGCAGTCTCTAAAGCATAACCCCAAAATGATAGCGGTAGGTCGGTAAGAGACATCATAGATCGCACCATGTCCAACAGAGTACGATTACGAAGTTCGGACACACCATTATGCTGAGGTGTTCCAGGCGGCGTGAGTTGTGAAATAATTCCACATTTCCTTAAGTGTGTGCCAAACTCGAGACTCAAATATTCTCCCCCATGATATGATAGCAAGAATTTTATTTTCCTGTCACGTTGATTTCCAACCTCACTCTGAAATTCCTTGAACTTTTCAAAGGTCTCAAACTTGTGTTTCATTAAGTAGACATACTCATATATACTTAAGTCATCAGTGAGGGTGAGAACATAACGATAACCACTGCGAGCCTCAACGCTCATTGGACAGCACACATCAGTATGTATGATTTCCAATAAGTTGGTTGCTCACTCCATTGTTCCGGAGAATGGAGTCTTGGTCATTTTGCCCATGAGGCATGGTTCACACGTGTCAAATGATTCATAATCAAGAGACTCCAAAAGTCCATCTGCATGGAGTTTCTTCATGCGTTTGACACCAATGTGACCAAGGCGGCAGTGCCACAAGTATGTGGGACTATCATTATCAACCTTACATCTTTTGGCATTCACACTATGAATATGTGTAACATCACGTTCGAGATTCAATAAGAATAAACCATTGACCAGCGGGGCATGACCATAAAACATATCTCTCATATAAATAGAACAACCATTATTCTCAGATTTAAATGAGTAGCCATCTCGCATTAAACGAGATCCAGATACAATGTTCATGCTCAAAGCCGGCACTAAATAACAATTATTGGGGTTTAAAACTAATCCCATAGGTAAATGTAGAGTTAGCCTGCCGAGGACGATCACATCGACCTTGGAACCATTCCTGATGCACATCGTCACCTCATCCTTCGCCAGTCTCCGCTTATTCCGCAGCTCCTGTTTTGAGTTACAAATATGAGCAACCGCACTGGTATCAAATACCCATGAGCTACTACGAGTGCTGGTAAGGTACACATCAATAACATGTATATCATATATACCTTTGGTATTGCCGGCCTTCTTATCCGCTAAGTACTTGGGGCAGTTCCGCTTCCAGTGACCGTTTCCCTTACAATAAAAGCACTCAGTCTCAGGCTTGGGTCCATGATTTGGCTTCTTCCCAGCAACTGGCTTACTGGGAGCGGCAACTCCCTTGCCGTCCCGCTTGAAGTTCTTCTTACCCTTGCCACTCTTGAAACTAGTGGTTTTATTGACCATCAACACTTGATGTTCCTTTTTGATCTCCACCTCCGATGATTCAGCATTGAATATACCTCAGGAATGGTTTTCTCCATCCCCTGCATATTGAAATTCATCACAAAGCTCTTGTAGCTAGGTGGAGGCGACTGAAGGATTGTGTCAATGACCGCGTCATCCGGGAGATTAACTCCCAGCTAAGACAAGCGGTTGTGCAACCCAGACATTTTGAGTATGTGCTCGCTGACAGAACTATTCTCCTCCATCTTACAACTGTAGAACTTGTCGGAGACTTCATATCTCTCGACTCGGGCATGAGCTTGGAAAACCATTTTCAGCTCTTAGAACATCTCATATGCTCCGTGCTGCTCAAAACGCTTTTGGAGCCCCGGTTCTAAGTTGTAAAGCATGCCGCACTGAACCAGGGAGTAATCATCACTACGCGACTGCCAGGCGTTCATAACGTCTTGAGTTGCTGGGAAAATAGGTGCTTCACCTAGCGGTGCTTCAAGGACATATGGTTTATTGGCAGCTATGATGATGATCCTCAAGTTACGGATCCAGTCCGTATAGTTGCTACCATCGTCTTTCACCTTGGTTTTCTCTAGGAACGCGTTGAAGTTGAGGGCAACATTAGTATGGGCCATTTGATCTACAAGACATATATATTGTAAAGATATTTAGACTAAGTTCATGATAATTAAGTTCATCTAATCAAATTATTTAATGAACTCCCACTCAGATAGATACCCTTCTAGTCATCTAAGTGATACATGATCCGAATCGACTAGGCCGTGTCCGATCATCACGTGAGATGGACTAGTCATCAACGATGAGCATCTCCATGTTGATCATATCTACTATGCGACTCATGTTCGACCTTTCGGTCTGTCGTGTTTCGAGGCCATGTATGTACATGTTAGGCTCCTCAAGTCAACCTAAGTGTTTTGGATGTGTAAATCGGGCTTACACCCGTTGTATTCGAATGTTAGAATATATCACACACGATCATCACGTGGTGCTTCGAAACAACGAACCTTCGCAACGGTGCATAGTTAGGGGGAACACTTTCTTGAAATTTTAGCGAGGGATCATCTTATTTATGCTACCGTCGTTCTAAGCAAATAATATGTAAAAACATGATAAACATCACATGCAATCAAATAGTGACATGATATGGCCAATATCATTTTGCTCCTTTTGATCTCCATCTTCAGGGCGCCATGATCATCATCGTCACCGGCATGACACCATGATCTCCATCATCATGATCTCATGAAGTTGTCTCGCCAACTGTTACTTCTACTACTATGGCTAACGGTTAGCAATAAAGTAAAGTAATTACATGGCATTTTCATTGACACGCAGGCCATACAATAAATCAAGACAACTCCTATGGCTCCTGCCGGTTGTCATACTCATCGACATGCAAGTCGTGATTCCTATTACAAGAACATGATCAATCTCATACATCCCATATATCATTCATCACATCCTTTTAGCCATATCGCATCACACGGCATATGCTGCAAGAACAAGTTAGACGTCCTCTAATTCTTGTTGCAAGTTTTTACGTGGCTGCTATAGGTTTCTAGCAAGAACGTTTCTTACCTACGCCCAAACCACAACGTGATATGCCAATTTTTATTCACCCTTCATAAGGACCTTTTTCATCGAATCCGATCCGACTAAAGTGGGAGAGACAGACACTCGCTAGCCACCTTATGCAACTAGTGCATGTCAGTCGGTGGAACATGTCTCACATAAGCGTACGTGTAAGGTCGGTCCGGCCCGCTTCATCCCACGATGTTGTCGAATCAAGATAAGACTAGTAACGACAAGTAAATTGACAAAATCAACACCCACAACATCTTGTGTTCTACTCGTGCATAGAAACTACGCATAGACCTAGCTCAGATACCACTGTTGGGGATCATTGGAGAAATTAAAAAAATTCTACGCATCACCAAGATCAATCTATGGAGAGACTAGCAACGAGAGAGAGGAGTGCATCTTCATACCCTTGAAGATCGCGAGACGAAAGCGTTACAAGAACGCGGACGAAGGAGTCGTAGTCGCAGAGATTCAGATCGCGGTTGATTCTGATCTAAGCGCCAAACAATGGCGCCTCTGCGTTCAACACATGTGCAGCACGGGGCCGTCTCCTCCTTCTTGATCTAGCAAGGGGAAAGGAGAAGTTGGGGAAGAACTCCGGCAGCACGACGGTGTGGTGGTGGAGTTTGCAGTTCTCCGGCAGGGTTTCGCCAAGCTCAACGGAGGAGGAGGGGGTGTTGGAGAGGGGGAGGGCTGCATCTTGGATGAGGTGTTGCTGCCCTCCCTCCTCCCTTCTATTTATAGGGCGAAGGGGGAAGGGGGCCGGCCCCTCTAGATGGGATCTAGAGGGGGGCGGCGGCCAAGGGGAGGGGGCTTGCCCCCCAAGCCAAGGGGGAGCCCCCCTTAGGGTTTCCCCCAAACCCTAGGCGCATGGGCCCTAGGGGGGATGGCGCCCAGCCCACTTAGGGGCTGGTTCCCTTCCACATACAGCCCATAGGGCCCTCAGGGGCAGGTGGACCGTCCCGGTGAACCTTCGAAACCCCTTCGGTGGTCCCGGTACAATATTGGTAAACCCCCGAATACTTCCGGTGACCGTATGATGACTTCTCATATATAAATCTTCACCTCCGGACCATTCCGAAACTCCGTGACATCCGGGATCTCATCCGGGACTCCCAACAACATTCGGTAACCACATACTATTTCCCATAACAACTCTAGCATCACCGAACCTTAAGTGTGTAGACCCTATGGGTTTAGGAACCATGTAGACATGACCGAGACACCTCTCCGGCCAATAACCAATAGCGGGATCTAGATACCCATATTGTTTCCTACATGTTCCACGATGATCTCCTCGGATGAACCACGATGTCGGGGATTCAATCAATCCCGTATGCAATTCCCTTTGTCCATTGGTATGCTACTTGCCTGAGATTCGATCGTTGGTATCCCAATACCTTGTTCAATCTCGTTATCGGCATGTCTCTTTACTCGTTACGTAATGCATGATCACGTGACTAACTCCTTAGTCACTCTGAGCTCATTATGATGATGCATTACCGAGTGGGCCCAGATATACCTCTCCGTCATACGGAGTGACAAATCCCAGTCTCGATTCGTGCCAACCCAACAGACACTTTCGGAGATACCTGCAGTGCACCTTTATAGCCACCCAGTTACGTTGTGACGTTTGGCACACCCAAAGCATTCCTATAGTATCCGGGAGTTGCACAATCTCATGGTCTAAGGAAAAGATACTTGACATTAGAAAAGCTTTAGCACACGAACTACACGATCTTGTGCTATGCTCAGGATTGGGTCTTGTACATCACATCATTCTCCTAATGATGTGATCCCATTATCAACGACATCCAACGTCAATGGTCAGGAAACCGTAACCATCTATTGATCAACGAGCTAGTCAACTAGAGACTCACTAGGGACATGTTGTGGTCTATGTATTCACACATGTATTATGATTTTCGGATAACACAATTATAGCATGAACAATAGACAATTATCATGAACAAGGAAATATAATAACAACCACTTTATTATTGCCTCTAGGGCATACTTCCAACAGTCCACATGGTTAATAACTACCCCTCTTTCTAAGGGGCGTTTACCTAGCCAACACTTAGATCCGGCTCTACCCAAACTTTTTTGGTTCACCCCAACATTATCCACTTGTTCGACTATTGCTAAGTAGTTCTGGGATACTAAACGAACCTCCCCAGATGGTAATATTAAAGCAGCTGATTTACCCTCTTTTGCAGTGAGTTTCACTACAACACCAGCTGCTTAGAGGCTCTAGAGCACTCTTTCTGCAGCCCACCATTTTCGCTATTACTTTCTCATACAACCTCGAATTGAGATGATTAAAAAAGAAAAATGGTTCACCTTGATGTGACAAATAATTTTCATGTTGAATACCTTTTCATTTGAGGCCATCTTAATTGCGTTTTCTGTGCCAAAATCGGGTGTCGACATATGCCTCCCTATGTTTAGGAAAATTTTGCGTGCGAAAAAATAACTTGCATCGAGTTCTCAATAAGGACGATGCCAACATTCTATCGGCATTCATAATGCTATAACTTGCACCATTTTTTCTCAAAGCACCATAAATGTTATTTTTGAAAAATTGCACGTAGGTAAACACATGAACATGTTTCTTGCCAAAAAAATTCAATGTTTTCTTATTTTTTGCTATTTTTTTCATACTATTCATCCAGGTTTCCATGAGCTCGCACTCAGAGCTGAATTTTCATTTCCTAGTGTGCAATAAACAAGAGTAGTTTTTCTACCATGTGTTATATATACCGTTCAGAATCCTCATTTCATCGTGAACCAATTTGTGGTTAAATGGCTAGGAGGACAATGGTATCCCTGGCCCATCAGAGTTCAAGTCCTAGGCTTGCCAATTTGTGGTTAAATGGCTAGGAGGACAGTGGTATCCCCGGCCCATCAGAGTTCAAATCCTAGACTTGATAGGTGTCTATGTGACTTCGTCAATCTCAAGACGATGCGCTGGCTCCGTCTCTCGGAGGTGCTCATATGTATGAGTGTATATGTGTATGTATGAGTGTCTGTGTCTGTACTGTGAGCCTACCTTCGCACACCTCTGTTACTCTTTAGGAGGCATCCGCCCCAGATA
>NC_041390.1:571443087-571449786 GCF_002162155.2 Triticum dicoccoides | reverse complement strand
CAGAATGCTATAACTTGCACCATTGTTTCTCAAAGCACCATAAATGTTATTATTGAAATTTTGCACGTTAACATGTTTCTTGCCAAAAAAATCAATGTTTTTTTTGATTTTTTTAATTTTATACTATTCATCCAGGTTTGCATGAGCTCGGACTTAGAGCTCAATTTTCATTTCCTAGTGTGCAATAAACAAGATAGTTTTTCTACCATGTGTGATATATACCGTTTAGAATCCTCAATCCATCTCGAACCAATCTGTGGTTAAATAGCTAGGAGGACAGTGGTATCTCCAGTCCATCAGAGTTCAAGTCCTAGACTTGACAGGTGTCTATGGGACTTTGTCAATCTCAAGATGATGTGTTGGCTCTGTCTCTCACAGGTGCTCATATAATGAGTGTATATGTGTATGTATGAGCGTCTGCGTTTGTATTGTGAGCCTACCTTCGCACACCTCCGATAAACTACCCTCCCCCCCGTTGATCAGTGCGGTGGTTAGGCATCCTTAGAGAAAAGAGTGATCTTTTTGGATTGGTCTCCCATCTATCCTACACATTCGATCAAGGTTATCATTGTGAAGCTATAGTCAAGGTGCACCGGGTCTTAGGGCATCTCCAGCCGTTGGCCCCCCAGGAGGGGCAAAAAATCGCCCCCTGGGGGGCGCACCGGCGCTAAACTGCGCACTGGGGGCGTGATGCCCCCCAGTCGCGGCCCCCCACGGGTTTTTAAAAAAGTCAAATACGGCGCAAACACGACTCAAATTTAACGCAAACATCGGCAAGTTCGTTCAAATTTAAACATACTTTACAAAAAGGGAAAAACTACCGCGGGCTACCCCCGCCGTCTCCCTCACCGCCCGCCTCGCCGCCCGCCCACGCGGTTCTATATGCCGAGGAGGCGGTAGAACCGCGTGTAGTCACCGCCGTCGTCGTCGTCGTCGTCGCCCCCGCCGACGCCTCCGCCGTCCCTGCTGCATCCCTCCCCCAGTTGGTGCAGCGGGTTGGACGGTCCGGGGGCGTCGTCGTCGTCGTCGTCGTCGCTGTCGAGGACCACGATGCCGTGCTCGTCCTCGCGCCCACGCTTGCGGGCGGCGATCTCCTCCAGGGCCCGGCGCTGCCGGACCATCTTGTCGCGGAGGTAGTCGTCTCGCGCCCACCTCAGGGCATCCTCATCGGAGAAGCCACGCCGGGCTATCTCCTCGTACTCCACGGGAAGGCCGGGCTCCGGCTTGGGCTCCGGCTTGGGCTCGACGAGGACGAAGCGGCCGGTGGGGGAGGCGTTGTCGCCGATGCGGACGCCGAAGCTGCGGGTGCGCGCGCTGACAGGCGCGCCCTGGGGCTCCGGCTTGACGGGGCGGAGGTGGAGGCAGGGGGAGCCGCCGGACAAGGAGGAGGACCCCCCGGTCTCCATGCGCCTCGGGGTCCAGGAGCTTCCCTGGCGGCGTGTGAAGGACGGGGGAGCGGGGTACTCGAGGCGCGGCGTGTTGCCGCTCTCGATGTACTCGAGGATGGCCTCCAACGTGCGCCCGGGCACGCCCCACCACCGACGCCGGCCGACGGCGTTGAGCCTACCGGAGGGCTCGACGCCGTTGGTGGCCTCGAGCTGCTCGGCGTGACGGCGGCAGAAATAGGGCTCCCAGAGCGGGCTGTCGGGGACGTACTGTGGCCCCTCCCTCGCCGCACGCGGCAGGGACGAGCGGATGCGTGCGATCTCCGCACACCGCGCCGCGCCGGTGGGTATCGGGGGCACCAGCACGCCGTCGGTGCTGATCCTCCACGCCCTGGGTACCCGCATGTCCGGCGGGACCGGGTACTCGGCCTCGAAAAGGAGGCGAGCCTCGCTCTCGTGAAGATGGCGGCGGCCGAAGCCGTTCACCGCCGCGTCGTCGTCTGGGAAGCGCTCGGCCATGGGTGCTGGAGACGGCGAGAGAGAGGAGAGGGAGGAACGACGACGGCGAGAGAGACGAGAGGGAGGAACGACGACGACGAGAGAGTACGAGTCGCCGAGTGCACTGGGGCGCGTCTTATATAGGCCGACGCGCCGCCCGTGCGCGAGCCGCCGTGAGTACGCGTGGCGGGCGAGGGAGGGCGAGGGACGCGCGTCATCCGGTCTTCACTGCGCCGCCCTTGAGGCATCAATGGCGCAGGCTGACCGGCGCGGCAGCGCGGCAGCTTTGGCATTGATTCGCCGCGGGAAACGAGGCGATGAGGACGACGAAGGGGCGAGAAGAGGGTAGAGTTGTTGACGCGGCGGGCCCGCGGCTGTTTCGCGCCAAAACAGTTCGCCCCGGCGCCCCGGGTGCCCCCCAGCACGCCGGGTTCGGCCTGGATCCGCCGGTGCTGTTTTCGGCCCCAAGCCGGCGAAAATCGGGCTCCTGAGGACGCGACCGGGCCGATTTTTCGGCGCCGGCGCAAAAAAAATGCCTGGGGAGGCCTTCCTGGGGCGCGGCTGGAGATGCCCTTACCTTCTAGCCATTGGTACTCCACATCTTCATGGAGAATTTAATTTCAGCGGGTCCACGTCGGAGACAGCGGGACAGTCGTATAAGCATTTCTTGCAATAAAGCGCATCTGCTCTCTATAGTTCCACATGGAAAAGTTTGTAGGATACATCTATCTTCCTGCCATGCACCAAAGTGCGCCTCATGTCACAACACGAACATATCACCTTAATCCAAGCTAACCGAGAAACGTATGCTAAGAAACATAACGGCATTTTAGCTCTCATAAATGGAAAAGAAAAGAGAAGACAGAGACAAATACTGAAATACATGTACGGATATGCCAAGCTCATGCATCACCCACTTCCTCGCTGCAGGCCCGATCCTTCCGGCTGGCCACGTCCGCCAGAAACCGGGCAAACGCCAAGCGCGACGACCCGCCGTCGTTGCAAGCCACAGCCGCGGCATCTTTGCACGCCGCCGCCCGCGACCTGAGCTCACTACCCTCCTCAGACTCCATCACAAGCCTTACTTTGGCCTCCACCTCGCCGGCCTTGACCAGGCCCTGCTGCCACCCAACCATCTCCTTGGCGATCCCCATGTCCCCCACCATGTGCAACTTGTTCATCTTCTGCTCCGAGTACAGCGGCCAGCACAGCATCGGCACGCCCGCCGTGACGCCCTCCAGCACCGAATTCCACCCGCAGTGCGTCACGAACGCCCCCGTGGCCTTGTGGCGGAGGACTTCCACCTGTGGAGCCCACAGCTTGACGACGAGGCCACGGCCGTTGGTTCGCTCCATGAATCCGTCCGGCAGGAGAGCGTTGAGGTCCGGGTCGACACCGGGGTGGTCGCTGGCGGGGGCTCGCACAACCCACAAGAAGCGGTGGCCGGACTTGTCGAGCCCGACGGCGATCTTCCTGAGCTGCTCCTCAGAGTGGTTTCCGGTGCCTATGCTCCCGAAGCAGAGGAACACGACGCTGCGGTCCGGTTGGCCGTCTAGCCAGGCGAGGCACTCGTGCCGCTCTTTTACCCCGGCGTCGGCGATGCTGCCGACAAATGCACCGACGCAGTACACTGGAGGCAGTACCCTGCCGGGGACACACAAAGGGTCCCTGAGAGCAGCCACCGCACGAGCCTCCAGCGACTCGAACGTATTCACCAGCGTGCCGTCGGCCTCCGGGATCCGGCACAGCAAGGCCATCGTCGCCTTGTATGTGTCGCTGTCCAGGTCCTCGAGCACCTCGCCCAACAGGTGCGAAGCCGGGATGGGTGGAAGGCCGAAGAGCTCGAGAGGGGTGTCTCCCAGCTCCTTGAAGCTCGGGCCGCCCTCTGCGAGGATCGTAGGGAGCTGGGCGAAGGCGGCGGCGCTGGAGGTGAACATGGTGTACCCGGGGATCCCGGGCCTCTTCACGACGCGGAGTGCCTCGTTGGACACCGAGTCGACGACCACATCGTGGACGTTCCGGGCAAGCATGGAGCAGAGGAAGTCGTGGAGGCGCTCGTTGTAGCGGCTGAGGAGGTCGAGGTACCTGACCATGAACCTCGCGTCGTGGGTCAGCTTGGGCGTGTCCTTCACGGCCCGGAGCGTGTGGAAGCGGACGGACGGCATGGAGGCGGCGACGCGGCGGACGACGGCGCCGAAGGCGATGTCCTCCTTGACGGCGGGGTCAATGAGCGCGACAGAGACGGCGTAGCCGTGGTCGTGGAGGGCCCTTGCGAGCTGCATCATCGGGACATAGTGGCTCACGAAAAGGCCAGGGTACAGAACGACCGTCTTCTCCTTCTCCATGGGCTCTCTCTCTCTCTGAACGCAGGGAGGATATGAACTGGTTACATGTAACGAGCAACGCTTGGATCTTTGGTTGTTTGTGGTTGGTGAGCGATCCAAATCATAGATGAACAGCCGCCCTTCACAGTGCCGCTCGATCGCCGTACGCTCTCTCACCAGCATGAATAGAGCGTGGTCACTTATAAATGTCTTGCGAGGGAGGCTGTGGAAGAGTAATGCTACACCCACTTAAGGCTACTCGAGCACCCTTGTGTGCAGAGACCACTGCAACATTAAGAGCATCTCCGGCCGTTCGGCCCCAGCGGACCCGGCAATGTGGTTTGGACAATGTGCCCGTGGTTTTTTCGCCCTGGAGGCAATGCAGTTCGCAGCCGTGCCCTTAGGTTTCGGCCCCAAAACGCATATAAGTTCAAACTTATCTTTTCTCGCTGCCAAAAAAAACGCCCTAAGTTCGGCGATCATCATGCCACAGTTCGGCGATCAAACATAAACGATAGTTCGGCGCTCAAAAGGAAGGACGCGTAGACAAAGAAATGCATCAAACGACGGGCTCCTGGGTGTGGGACTGGCCGGCGTTGGCGACGGCGTGGCTTCTGTGCGCGGGCTGTTCGACATCGCCGTGGCTTCTGTGCCCGCGCTGTTCGGCGTCGCCATGGTTCCTGGGCTGGGCGTCGGCGTGGCTTCACCACTCGGGCTGGGCATCGGCGTGGGCGTAGGCGCGGTGGTCGAAGGCATCTGGTTCAAGACGAGGCGCGCTCTGCCAGGTACCACGCCTTGACCTGCTCGTCCATCGTCGACATGTCTGCCCCACATCAAGAAAGCCAGGTCGGTGTTGCTTTTCTTCACGGCGACGTTGGTCCGGAGCAGGTCGAGTTTAACAACGTTGTTTGTCATAAACGCCGACCACCACGCCTTCGATTTCTCCTCCCTCTTGGCGGCGTGGTCCTTGGCGTCGGCGATGCACTATTGATCAACGCTTGCAGCCGCTCGGCAGCCGGTGCAGCGTCCTTCGCCGTCTTGGCTTTTTTGTTGCCGTCAGGGCGCCCATTTGCCGCCCCCGGGGCGGGCGCGTCCGGCTTGTACGTCTCATTGGCCTTGGCGAGGGTGCGCCAGACGTCCGTCCACTTCTTGCACTTCTCGATCCGGGTGAACACGTGCAGGTACTTGAACTCGGCGTCGCTGCTGTCCTGCCGGTACATGGTGAACATCCGAACCATCTGCGCAGCCGAAGAACAAGTGTCGGTGACATATACGGCGAATAGAAGCGAGAGCCGGCGGCTGTGCATACCTGACCCTCGACGTTGGTGCTGCTTTCCGGGCGAGCCGCAATCTCTTCGACGATCCCATGTCATTTGTTGCAGGCCGTCTAGATGATCCCAATGGTTCACCATGGCCTTTGGGCTGCGTTGCATGTGGATGGTGGTGAATTAGGGGTCGACCAGCTTGCGCTCATCGAACGCCGACTTGATGTGCATCAAGTACATGTCGGCGTTCTAGTTTGCGCCGGTGACTGGGTCGATGCTGACCGTCTTCCATGCTTCGACAAGGCACTCGTCTTCTTTGGACGTCCACTTGGCGCGCGGCTCGCCCGTCCTGCCCCCCCCCCCCCGCTTCTTTTTTCCTTTCCTCACCGACGCCGGTGTCGGCTCCATCTCCTCCTCCTCGCCGTCGTCGAGCTCGTCGTCCATGTCGCCGGTGGTGTCCATTGTGTCGTCTTGCGCGTGGAACCCGGGGTCGGAGGCGGCGGCAGCCGATCCGCTCGTGATGATCTCGTCCATGTCAGCTTCTGTCATGTCGGGGTGGCTGAAATCTGACGACGAGGTCTGCGGGAAGGGCAGTGCGCCATGGTGTAGAGGCAGCATCGGGGAGGCTGTGTATGCCGGCGGTGAGTAGTTATACTGGGGATACTAGACGCCGGCGAACGCGGGTGAGGGAGTGCACTGGTCGGGGTTCAGACCGGATGGGGAGGCGCGTTGGCCATGTGAAAAGGTGATGTTGGGGCGAATCCACCATGCACATCGCCGTTGGAGTAGCCAGGCGAGGATGCGTACCCCAAGTGTGATGGTGGCGGCAAGAAGCTGGTGGGCGACGCGACGCTCTGCTGGCTCCACGCAGCTTGTGGGCCGTGGCCGCCGGGCGGATTCATCATCCTTGCGCGAGACGCCTCTGCCTGCTCCGCCGCCGCCGACGCAGCCACGTCCCGGGCCTTCTTTGCATTGAGCCTGTTCCGCCGGTCGGTGGCGACAGCCTCCCGGCGCTGAACCTCTGCCCTCCACTCGACATTCTACATGCCCGGCGGTTTTGCCATCGGCGTCCTCGGCTTCCTCTGCTTTGGCTGACTGGAATTGGCAGCGGCAGCCGCGTGGGAGGCCGAGTACTTCTTCGGCGGCATGACGCGATGGCGGCCGGATGGCGGAGAGCGGGAGTAGAATGGCAGGAGGAGAGGGCAGAAGGGGGGAGCAATGGAAAGG
>NC_041390.1:571341820-571442771 GCF_002162155.2 Triticum dicoccoides | reverse complement strand
GCATGTCTGTCGCCGACAGAGCGGACACGCGCGCGTTTTTCCTTCGGCCGGCACCCCCCGGGGGTCTGGGTTCGGCTCGGGTTCACCGTCCGCTATTTTGGCCCAAACTGGCGATAAACAAGGTCCTGGGGCGCGACTGGGCCGATTTTTCGGCACCGGCGCTAAAAAAAAAGCCCTTGAGGCATGTTGGGGGCACGGCTGGAGATGCTCTAAGGCGTGTGATTGTACATGTCACTAATGAATGCTTGGTGGATTATTGGGGAGAAAAGGGGGAAGGCCACCGGATCCAAATCTTTCACCGTAAGCACCAGTAGCACTATCATGCATACTGTGCCGCTGCCTGTACCGAGTACTAGCGTGAATACTATGGCGTCGAGTTCTGTCGGCGATCTTGCGTGGATTATACACACAGGTAGTGCGCATTGCGATTGCCAAGTAGAGAACCTGTAACACGTCGTGCTCAGAAGAAATGGGAGCAACGCAAAGCCCAAGCTGCTGCAAAACAGGCCGAAGCAGAGCAATGTAGAGGAGCCGTTTCCTGAAGGTCCAGGCAGCGCTCCTGTTTATCCAGCGTTGTCTTGAACTACCGATTCTTGAAATCATTTATTATTTTTCTCATGTTGGCAGAACATTTGATGTTGTTCAAATTTCACACCCTACTTAAACCCAGCCGCCGGGGACGCACACTCCCTCCTCCCCTCCCTTCGCCGCCGTCGGGCTAAGCCTCTCTCCCGCGTCTCTGGGGTTGTGTGGGGCCCCTAATCATGTGGAGGCGCGCCTGATCCGATCTTTGCGGCACGACGGCGATGGCTGCGGCGGCCGGGTATGTTCGGGCGGCGGCGCGGCGCACCATCTGACTTTGGATCGGCGGCAGCGGCGTGAAGGGCCTGGTGGACGTGTCGGCGGCACCTCCTGTCAGATCTGTTCTGGCCGGTGCAGCCCACAGTGGTGGTCATCTCTTCCGCCAGAGGTGGCGGCCTGCGGCTGGTGGTCGGATCTCAAGATTCGCCATCTAGTCCTGGCTGCGAGTCGAGGAGGCATAGTTGCCAGTGAAAATCGAGCCGATGACGGCGCTCTATGTCGTTCCCTTGATGAAGGCATCATCGTGTAACTATTGTCGACCCACTCGTGCTGCTCCGGAGGAAACCCTAGGATCTGGTCTTCCAGATCGGATGATGGCGGCACTTCAGTGTTGTTTCTCTCTTGAGAGCATCGTTTGTGGAGCAGCGCTGGAAGACTAGGGCAGGAGGTGGAGTGGCTTCGTCTTGCACAGAGCTTCGGTGGAGATGTCAAGTCATGCATGGCCGACTGGTGATACGCTGTGTCATGCCTGTTTGGCGGGTGCTATGCACGGCAGATCTTCCGGAGTCTTCAAGTTGTGTCGGCTTGTGGTACTTGGTGGCATGGTGCTGAGGTGTGTACCAGCGACGACGCAACGTGCTCAACAGTTTGTGCGCAGGGAGGTGGTGTCGTTGAGCACCATGTGGCGTCTACGGGTGGCCGGACTAGCAAGGATGACGCAGATCTTCTTCTTGAAGGTGGGTCAGCGGTACCGATGATGATGACGGCTTTTAAAACGTGTTCATGTGGTGTATGCATTAGGTTTGTTGCACCGGTTGTAGGTTCCAATACGTTATGTGGATGAATCCGACGACACCGGTTTTAGATATGGAGAGTGAGAGCACTTCATACTATCGAGCTTGTAGGTGTGCATACTACCTTCGAGTGGCTTGATGTATGTTTTTGTCAGATCTTTGTTGAATAATTAATAAAGATGGTTACATGCATTGATTGATGCAGAGACCGGGAGACTTAACCTCCTTTTCTATAAAAAATATGAAGTATAGAGCACGCATCTACCAGTTTTTCACCACAAAAGATGTTTGTTTCGTCCTCGATGATGAACTGACTAGTAATAATATATAAATTATATCATATTGCTGGAATAGATGAGATTTAGTAGCAGGATTATTTACCTATCAGCGATCGATGTGTACTATTGATTTCTTTAGCTATGTCGGTTGCTCAGTTATTCCTTGATGAAGGAGGCATGAGAGATGATGCCAAGATGGCGACACTTTTGTTTGTTCAAATGGAGAATACCAAAAATAAGCATGGGGTTTAATACTTGGTCAACTATTTCTTCATTGTCGTAGGCTAGAACACCATATCAGAAGATTTATTCAAGTGCCCAAGAGATCAAACACTGAGCTTCCCATGAGCAACTTAGAGGAGCTGTGGGTTTCCATTACCAACACGCACAATGGTTTGCTCATATTTTTTTGATGACACCATCTATGTTTTGTGATGAAAATACACTACAATTTATGTTTGAACTTGAACTGAATTAGTATTTGAAATTTGAGAAAAAAGTTATGCTTGCAAGTGTGATGCATGATCATAATATTGAATCAATATGTTATGATTATAAATATTATTGGGAGTACATATGCACAACTGTGGAAGAAATATATGTAATGATAAAAAAGATAATTAGCCGAAGAAGATAAAAAATATATTATTCTGTTCTTTTTCTTCTATACTGAAAAACTACTTTTAAACTTCTAGAGATGCTTTATTCACCATTATCATTGGCGCAGCAGGATCAAGTCCAGAATGATCACGTGGCACAAGTATGCAAACTGATTATTTTACAAATTAATGTATTAAACTAATGGTCGATGGGTGGTCCACCAAACTGGTTGTAATTTGTGTTACCTCTGATGTTTTTTATACTATCATGACTGAACATGAATAGATTTGAAGTTTTTTTTAAAAAAACTAAGGCTTGATTGGTTATACTCTTTCTATTTTTAAATATAAGAGATTTTAATGCGGACTACAACTTATGTATATAGATTTGTTTTAGAGTGTAGATTCACTCATTTTGCTCCGTAATAGTTCGTATTGGAATCTTTAAAAGACATATTTAGGAACGGAGGGGTATATACCGGTATAATTGAACGAAAAAAATGACATTACATGTCGAGAGGGCACGTCCTGCACGCATGAGTATATGCACCCACTTTTTAAAAAATGCATTTTAAGCATGTTTTAAAGTGTTAAAGAATTCAAAAGAAAATTCACGCATACATGTTCGTAAATGTGTATGCACGGCACAAAGATTTGTGAAAAAATGTCTTTTTGTTTTGTCTTTGAATAAAGAAAAAACATTCAGTGCTTCTAAATGGTGCTCCACGGCATGATTTTTTGCCCCTTTTTTTGCACAGGCCACAAGAAAAGTTATTTTTCCGTGAAAGTGTATGCACGCACATAGAATATGGAGACGTACCGTGCAACCTTTCTCAGATTCGTTTAGCATTTAGAAATGTGTTTTTTGAAGTGGGTTCATATGTACCTGGGTCCATCCATGCACTTCCCATTACATGTCGACACTTTTGAAAAACACCACAACATTTTGTCCACACTTCATCAAATGCCATTACACAAATTTCGATACCAAAACACCCCCTCTCTGGTCTTCTCCATTTTCTCCTCCTTCATCCTAGTCTTCATTACTAACCACTACACCGTTAACTCTAGTGACATGTTTATTTCCTCCGCTTCTAACCGTATCTACAACCCATTCCACACTACTCTATCCCTTGCCTTTTGTCCATTCTAATATCACAATGTGGGAGAGAGTAGGATGGCATTCTCCGGCATCGTTCGTAGCTCGTGAGTGGAGTTGCCCTACTTGAGGCCATCGAGATATGAGCTCTCGCCGGCTACCATACCTCCTCCTAGCCAACGTGGATGTCTTGTGGCCGCTTCCAGGATGACAAGGTCGAGAGGCCAATGCTGGAGAGACAACTTCAAAGGCGGAGTCTCCTTGTGGTCTGTCGACGATGCCCACCTTGATTGACTTCTTAAAGGTTGTCGTTGTGGTTCCTGATACTCGGTCACTGGTAGACGCATTGTTTGCTTAATCTACCAGACAAGCATGTATCAACTCTATCAGGTTCACTATCCCTCAACACGTTAAAGAGATGGATGGGGACATAGGGGCAACGGGATGCTGAAACCAATTGATGGGGATTGATCTGGCTGGGACGAGGAGATGGAGTTCCATTGACACTGCAATAGTGTGGTAAGCAAGATTGGGGGAAACAAGATGACAGAATGGCAATTTCGATGAGAATATAATAAAGTTATATGAGAATTTTGGTCCCTTCACCTTGTAGGCATATGTTGGAGGGCACGGGAATTGTAGTGACATTCCCAAAGGGCAAAATTGTAATTTCATTTTTCTAATTGATTAAAATTATGTGGGCATATATAAAATCAACCCTCAAACTAAACCCACGCAAAAAATACACATTGCTAGTGCAATTACCTTATAATTAAGACGAGTCAAAATTTTCATTCTTCTTCCACATCGCTGCCTATTTTCTGGTCCGCCCTCCTCCATCGATCGATCCGCCACCTCCATCCATCACAGCTAGTGTCGCTGCCACACCGCCTCACTGCCCCTCCCAACCCTAAGTTGCACCCTGCTTTGGTCCACTACCCAAGGTGAGGAAAGGGAGCTCCACCGGCTAACCATGGTCTCAGTACCACAATAGTGCGGTAAGAAAGATTGGGTGAAGAAGATGATGAGATGGCAATTTCAATAAGAATAAAATGATGTCATATGAGCCTTTTGGTTCTTTCACTGTGTAGAATGCCATATGTTTTGAGGGGTCAAGAAATCTCGTGGCATTCCCAACGTGAAAATTGTAATGACATTTCTCCAACTGATCAAAATTGTAGGGTTATATATCCAATTAACCTTTTAAATAAACCCACGCAACATGTACGCATTGCAAATCCAATTACCTATTAATTACGATGGGTCAATTTTTTTGCTTCTTTTTTCACATGACCTCCCACTTTCCGGTTCACCCTCCCTCATTAAGTCGTTGGGTAGGTGGGTAGCTGCCTAGCTGGCTTGTTTTTTAAAAAAATGGATGAGGACCTCCGGCCTCTGTATCTGGACGATGCATGCAGCCACTTTATTAATTATTCACATAAGACCTTACAAAGTCATACAACAGTAAGATTAAAGCCACCGTCTAGGCAACATCTATCGCTACTCCTATCTAGTTGATGTAGGGATGCTGATAGTCTGGGCCTAATACCAAACAGACCTTGCAACCAAACCTAACATCTATGACCTGAGGTCCCAACCAGGACACCTGCCGTGTATAGGGCACCCACCAGTCCGGCGCACTCCTCAACTAGGACGCCTGCCGGGTATGAGGCCGCCGCATCCACCTGCCATCAATCCATCTTCAAAGTTGTACTGTTTCATCAACCATGCCAGGTCTTTCTGCCATCGACGCCACCACGACGTCAGACAGCGTCGTCCTCCTGCGCGAGTCGATCCTCGCACAGTGGATGCTGAATCTGCACCGCGCCACGCCGTCGAGGTCCATCGCCATCAATGTGTAGGATGAAACACCGCTCCACCAAAGATGCGGTCCACTGGTCCCTCGAGCCCATGCACACCTCCAAGAATGACGCCACCAAGGGGGGAACGACATAAGAATGCCGCCGTCTTCCGATCAACTGATCTAGGGTTTCCCCCGAAAGTAGCAGACAGTGACCTTAAAACTCTCCTCGGCGATGCCTTCAAGAAGGGAATGTCGCAAAATAGCGCGGCCACCGCCGGCTTTGGCAGTAAGCCGAAAGCAAGTTTTCACCCAGATCTGTTTGAAGGATCTCCATCAAGCATCTCGTGCACGGATCGCCGCCATCTCTGACAGGGACTCGACGATGGATCCAGGCCGCCGCCGCCTGACCGGCCACGGCACCACCATGGTGCCTAAGCCGGCGCCGTTAGGCCCACCATGCCCGCCTGTAGACGCCCTCCGGATCTGCCGGCTCGCGGACGAGGCCCGCGATCTGGCCGCCGCCACGGGTGCTCCTCAGCCACTGAGAGAGTGCGCATGCGTTGTCGTTGCCGTCACACTCGCCGTCGGGCGCCCGCAGCTCCTTGCCGCCAGTGCACCGCCGCCACCGACAGGACATCGCCACCACCGCGCGAGGGGAAGGGCCCCGTCGCCACCGTCACTGGCCAGGCTACGCCGGTGTGGCCTCGGGCGGCGGCAGAAGGGGGGAGAGAGGAGCGGAGGCCTAGGGCTGCCGGCAGTAGATTGCCCCCGTGTCGCTAGGGGTTGGCGACGCGGGGGTAGGGACGTGCTCCACCTTGTGTTGCTATGCTTCGAGTAGTGACTTGGCAGGGACTTACGTTGTTGCTGATTTAGTAGGGAACATAAACATCATTTTCTTTGCGATAAGAACATAAACATCATTAATGCAAATATGGCGGTGCATCATCGAAGACTCATCCATAATCACATGCATTGTACAATCTCAAAAATGTTAGATCATACAATGGCTAGGAGGGAGGGAGTAGAAACAATTGCACTTCTACAAACAAGCTAATAAATTTGTCCTCGCGTATAGATCTTATGAACCGGTCGACTCCACCGGCCACATAGACCATCTCCATTTCTCTACCAAGCAGCTTATCATGCCCATCAAGCCAACACCAACCGGTCACCATGTCGCCGCTTCTTTTTGTACGCTTCGCCTGCTTCCATTCTTCAAGAAATCAACATATGACGATGCTCTCGCTACTTCTTCTTGAAGAGCCGCTCGTGCGCCACGCCGTGCACATCGTCTTGGGCCTTCTCCCAGACGGCGTGCGGCACGATCCCGCCCGCCCACACCCCCGGCCGCTGATACGCCTCCTTGCACAGGACGTGGGCGACCTGATTGCCCTCGCGGAAGATGTGCTGGACCTTGTACGCCGCGAAGCACCCAAGCAGCATGAGAATCTCGTCTTGCATGGCCTGAGGTACGCGCGTCTGCGTCTCCTCGCCGGTGAGGAGCTCCACCAGCATCAGGTCGTCTCCTTCCGCCACCAGCCTGCCGCGGAAGCGACTCAGCGCGAGGCGCAGCCCGCGGATGAGCGCCCTGGCCTCCACTATGCCCACGGTCGAGTGCTCCGTCGGCTCGGCAAAGGCGACAAGAACGCGGCCGTTGCAGTCGCGGATGGCGCCGCCGATGCTAGCCCGGCCGGACCCGTCGTTGTACACAGACCCGTCGAAGTTTAGCTTCAGCCAGCCCGCCGGGGGAGCTTCCCACCTAACCATGACACGGCTGGGGTAGAAAGGGGGAGATGAAGGAGACAAGGAGGCGATGGAGGCGGGCGGCCGATACAAGTTGGCCGGAGATGCAAAGGGGCCCCTGCAAAAGGGAGCGAAGGACGCTGGCGGAGCAAGGCATGCCATGGCTAGCTAGCTACTCGATCGTAAAGGACGCTGGCGGAGCAAGGCATGCTAGCTGGTTCTTGTATATATAGACTTTCGAGCGGGTATGATGCAAAGGCCGGCTGGACTCGGAATCCGACTTCAGCTCGACGGACGAGTTAGTAGCGGACTCGCGTATAGGTTTTCAGTTGAGTAGTCCGGTTAGATTAGTAATTCAATTGTAATGGACGTCGATAACTCCCGACCGTTCGGTCTGGGAGAACCCCGGTCCGAACGGAAAGGTTCGGCAGGGAGGAGCGATGGAACGAACGATTGTGTCGTTCGGTGTGGTGGAAAGCCAGCCCGAACCCTTTCAGCCTCTTCCCTCAGCACGTGTACGTAAAACCAAAAAAGGGCCTAAAAAGGCCCAGCTTTATAAACAAAAAATAGTCTTTAAAAAATCAAAAAATGACGCTTCTTTTACAATAGAAACAAAAAAAATCCTGCTACGTGAGCACATAAAAAACCAGTTAGTGGGTATGTCTTTGATCAAAAAGTGAATGAAAAATTCTAATTCCAGGGTCGAAAAAAAATATAATTTGCCGTGGTCCGAGAATAAAGTAGCGCAAGGTAAAAAAAATCTCAAATTTGGCATGCTTAAAAATATTAAAATTTTCCATGATGTTTTAATTAAAATTGACATGCTTTGTATGGAATTTGAGAAGAAAAACTTATACAGGAAAATTGCTGTGGTGTTTTAATTACACGCAGCCAAAAAAATAAAAACATGGAGAAATTTCCATGAAACTAATTTAAAATTGACCATGCGAAATTTCCATGTATTTAAAAGTAAACTTGCCATAGTAATGAAGTTAAAAAAATTCCATGGCAAAATAAAGTAAAATTCTGACATGGCAAAAATAGAGTAAAATTTGCCATGTATTTAAATTGTAAATTTGCCATGGCAAAAAATATAGTAATTTTTTGACGTGGCAAAGTACAGTGAAAATTGCCATGTATGTTCTAGTAAAATTGCCATGGCAATAAAGTTAAAATTTTGCCATGAAAAAATAAAGTAAAATTATGACATGGCAAAAATAGAGTAAAATTTCCCATGTATGTAGATAGTAAATTTGCCAAGTATTTAACTGTAAAATTGCCATGGCAATGAAGGTTAAAAATTGCCATGGCGAAATAAAGTAAAAGTTGACATGGCAAGTAGAAAGCTAAATTTGCCATGCTCCATAATTTTTCTTTATTTTGGCATGGAAAATAAAAGGAGAATTTTGCCATGACCAAAAATTGTAAATTTGAGATGGCAAAAAAGATTAAAAAAATTGCATGGCAATGAAAGGATTTTTTGCCATGTTTGTTAAAATAAATTTGTCAGGCAAAATGAAAGGGAATTTTTGCCATGTTGTGATAAAGAAAAGTTGACATCACAAAAAAAATTGCATGCCAAAATGAAGCTCGAAATTGCCATGGCAATAAACTAATTTTTTGGCATGCTAGAAAGTTAAAAAATTGCCATGTTCTTAAAATATGAAAACCTTATGAAATATAAAAATGCCATCGTGAAAATGCATATTAAATGACCCCGATAAAGGCGTGTCTGTTCGGCCTGCAAACACCCCTACCCGAACGAATCGTTTGGGAGGGCAGGGGCATCGACCGAACGATTTGTTCGGGAGGAGAACAAACCAGCACAAACGCCCCCAACCACCGGGCCCCTACAGGCCTTTTTTCTGTGAAAAAGAAAAAAAGGCCCATGTTAAGTTATGAGTAGTATTAAAGCCCAGTTTTTCTATAACTAATAAACTACTAGACTTCTGCACGGCAAAATTGCCATGGTCTTTTACCATTCTATGAAAGAAATTGCCATGTTCAAGTTTATGTTTTCATAAATGGCGTAAAAAAAGGAAGAAGTCATAGCAAATCTGCATCTTTACAATAGGAAAAGTTGCCAACACTATGAAGTTCACAAAAAGGAAGAAGTTGCCGTGGCAAGTTCGCCAAGTTTTTGTACATCTTAAGTTGCCATGTTTTTGAACATCTTTTGTTGCCATGGCAAGTTTGCCATGTTTTTTGAACATCTTAGTGAAAGAAGTTTGCCAATTTTTTGTACAAACTTAATTACAAAAAAAAGTTTACCATGTTTTTCCACATATTAACTTTGCCATGGCAAGTTTGCAAATGTTTTTGACATCTTAAATTGCCATATCAAAAACATATCATGGCAAAATTGTGTAATAAAGAATATTATGATGTCTGCAATACTTATGTGATGCTACCAAGCTACATGGCAAAATGGCCATGATGTTGATATGTTTCCGCCTTGAAATTGCCATGGACCCAAAAAAATGCAGAACATTTCCAACAAATTTTCATGGACTCTATAACAGCCTGCATACACTGGCCACTACATTTTCATGGCAATTCCACTACAGAAATTGCCATATCTGCAAAAAATTACACACTGTCCACTGCATTTTAATGGCAAAAAATTCAGTACAAGAATTGCCGTAGCTGCAAACATACACTATTCACTGCAATTTCAGCCGAATGAAGCTGTCGTGGGGGGAGGAATGGAGCAGAAATCTCACCAGCTCTATGTCGACGGCGCTGCCCGTGATCCCCGAACCGGCTCAGCTCCCAGGTCCCCTGTTCACGACTGCAGGAACCTCGACGACGCCACCTACTCGACCTGCTGGCGACGACCGGAGCACAAGCAGGAGCGGCTCCCACCGGAGCAGAGGCAGCAGGCGCTAACCCAATGAACCAGCGCCGGGATCCTGGAGTAGATGGCGCCTTTGCTGCTAGTCCCCCACCGCACCAAGGTGCGTCCCCCATTTCCATGCGCGGCTACTGCCCTGCGTCTCATCTCCAACCGCCGCCGGTATGAGCTCCCCTCGCCACCATCTCCCCAACTCGCGTTGAAGCTTCCTACACTTCTCCTCTCCATAGCCGCCGACACAGGCAATGTGATTCCATCTCGCTGCTGCTGCCCTCCGCGCAGCTCACCATTGGCCAGGGGCGGCCGCCGCTCCCGCCGTAGGACCTCCAGTCGCCAGGCGCTGGTCCGCTTCGCCCGTACACGGCGCGCACTCCGGGATCTCCGTGAGCCGCGGCTGTCGCCGGGAATCGCCGGTGATTTGGTGGTGGGTGGAATCAGAATGAGGGGGCGAGGGGAATCAACGGACTGAGTGGAGCCTGAAGAAGGATAAGGCGTTCGGGACGGGTTGTATATTTCCGAACGGGTTCGTTTGCTGACGTGTATCACTGACATGCTTTAAGATCTGTGCGCCTGATCCGACGACAATTAGAGCGTTCGGGCTCAAAACGTAAAATACGGACGTTCGGGAGTTATCGATCCCGGTTGTAATCTATGTTGCCGGGTGATTAGTAAGTGACGTGCATGGCTAGCATGCCGTAGCTTGCATACGACTCGGATAGCTAGCTTGCTCGCAGGTTTCCTTCATTGCTAATCCTACACATTAGGCGTACTAATCGAACTTGCTCGACCAATTTTTTTTGTTTTATACTGTACTTAATTTTTTTGCTGCAAAATGGCCTAGGCCATTGCGGAGCTACAAGGTAGACAGGATGGACCGCGGTTCACCCTAAAATTTCGGACCAGCATATGTACCATGCACAATAGAGATGCGTCGAAGAAAAGGAAAAATGCCCAATGTCTTTGACCCAACAACAACAACAGCAGCAACGCCCGATGCTAGACACATCGAGCCAGCTCTTCGAGTGACTTCGCTATAAAAAAGCTCTTCCAGTGAGCCTCGTCCCCTATGCCCAATGGCCTCGCCCTGTCCGCCTCTGCTTGCCGCCGTCGTCGGTCACAGACTAGCAGTCGTCGACTGCCCAGAAGGCTCCTGCCTCTCTGTATCGCTCACTCGGCGCTAGCTGCACGACCGCGCTCCCTGCACACTCCTTTTGGTGATCGCAGGAGACACAAATAACCAGCTCCTTTCAATTGCCTATCATCTATATATGACGTGGTTAGACTTCCGTAGAGGAAAAGGACTCAAATCTCGTCCAAAACATCAAATCTACCCTAACTCGGATGTGTAGGTCCGGATGCTCCAGGCTGTAGAGTGTATGAGATAACTCTCTTGCACCGATTTTGGAGATTGCATACTACCTTGGTTGATATGACGCTAACAACAAATTTGCTCTTCTTGATGAGACGAAAAACTTTTATGTTCAGCACTTCTCCATCCGAGGTAATCTTGAAGGGGCAATTGGGCCTTTGAAAGCTCCGGGGCCAGTTGGTTTCCCAGCAAGATTTTTTCAGAGGAATTGGGGTTTAATAAAGGAGGATATTTTCGGGCGATCCAACAGTTTTTATCACTGGAATTATGCCAGATGGGATTAACGATACGACTATTGTTCTTGTTCCGAAGGTGAAGAATCCTTAGTCTATAAAAGATTACCGGCCTATCAGTCTGTGTAATATCATTTACAAGATTATTTTCAAATGGCTTGTTAATAGGCTAAGGCCACTGCTGGATGGTATGATCTCTCCTACTCAAAGTGTGTTTATCCCAGGCAGGTTAATTTCTGATAATGCACTTATAGCCTTCGAATGTATGCACTCCCTAAGCACGCTAAAGGATAATAGGGGTGCTTATTGTGCTTATAAGTTAGATCTTGCAAAAGCTTATGATCGAGTGGATTGGAAGTTTTTGGAGAGTATGCCGAGGGCCTTATGGTTTTGCGCCTGTGTGGGTAAATAGGATTATGACATGTGTTACCTCCATAAAATTCTCGGTGTGTTTTAACGGACAACTTTTGGATTCCTTTGTTCCATCCAGAGGGCTCAGGCAAGGGGATCCATTGTCACCGTACTTGTTCCTGTTTGTGGTGGAGACCCTCTCATTAGTACTTCAGGACGCATGTGATAAAGGAGTTCTTAAGGATTTCCATTTAAGCAAAAATGGCCCATGTTTATCTCATTTGTTATTTGCTGATGATAGCCTTCTATTTTTAAGGGATCCTTTGATCAAGCATTAACCATTAAAAATATTTTGACGGTCTATGAGGAGGGTACTGGGCAGTTATTAAGTCCAAATAAGTGTTCGATTCTGTTTGGGAAGAATTGCAGGTTAGAAGATCAAGTGTCAATCATGGTAGTCCTTAAAATTACTGAAGAGGGTTTTGAGGATAAATATCTTGGACTACCAGTGCCTGAAGGAAGAATGAAGGCTGGAAAATTCCAGTATACCAAAAATAAAGCGCTAAAAAGACTCTCAGACTGGATTGAAAAATATGCATCAAGCGGGCGAAGGAAATTGAGATTAAATCAGTAATCATGCTCTCCTTGTGTATGCAATGGGTATATTTAAATTTCTGGCATCTATTTGTGAAGAGCTAGGGCAACTTATTAGGAATTTCTGGTGGGGGGATGAAGAAAATAGAAACATAGTGGCTCGCTTGGGATAAACTAACCAGACCAAAAGGAGAGGGCGGTATGGGTTTTCGTGATCTTAGACTGTTTAATCAAGCTCTCATTGCAAAGCAGGCTTGGTGGATTTTGGTGTTCCCAGAGTCGTTAGTTGCAAGGGTGTTGAAGGCCAAGTATTACCCCCATGGACATCTACTGGACACTGTGTTTCTATAGTCGACATCGGTTACATGGCAAGGTATCATGCATGGTTTGGATTTTCTTAAATAAGGTGTTATTTGGAGAGTGGTCGATGGAACAAATATTAATATTCGGAGAGATAATTGGCTTCCTAGGAAATCCGGCCTCAAAATTTTGGAAAGGAAGAGCAGAACAAGGATTAAATGGGTGTCTGACTTATTCTTGAGCGGCTCAAGAAACTGGGATCAGAATTTGATAAAACATGTTCTCTATCCTCATGAGGCTGAGGAGATCTTAAAGATGCGTATTCAGTCTTCGGGGGATGGTGATTTTGTTGCGTGGCACTTTGAAAATAATGGGTTGTTTTCTGTTCGAAGCGCGTACAAATTGGCGATGAATCTTAAGGATCGCAAGGAAGATGTGGGCCAATCCAGTGGTGTTGTGGATGGGAAGAGACGGCTTTGGAATATTATTTGGAACACGAATGTCCCACAAAAGATCAGGATTTTTGCCTGGCGAGCGGCTTCAAATAGTTTGGCGGTTTAGGTAAACAGAGTTTCTCACCACCAAACTGACTGTGCTATCTGCTCTATCTGTGGCATTGAGGACGCAAATATTTATCATGCTCTTGTGATGTGTCTGAAGGTTCGTGCTCTTCGTTTTGCTATGAGGAATATGGGGAATATTCCAGAAGAAAAGATCTTAAAACTCCCATGTCCAGATTGGCTCCTTGTTCTTCTGGATCAGCTGAATTCTCATGTCCGTGAGCAAGTTTTATTCATTTTCTGGAGAGCTTGGCACTTAAGGAATGATCTTATTTTTCATAAAGGGAGGGAGTCTGTCTGTTCTGCTGCTTTGTTTCTGGAAAGCTATTGGGCATCTTACACTTCCTGTCATTCTAACAAACAGTCGGATTTGAGCAAGAAAGGTAAGAGGGTAGTGGATGTACAAGAGGCCATCGATATTTCAGCAAGGAATCGAGGGACTTGGCAGCCTCCTTCGTTCGAGGTCTTTAAGATTAACGTTGATGCTAGCTTTGTGGAGAGCATGGGCGCTGCTAGCGTGGGGGTTATTGCCAGGGATCATACGGGCCAAGTCATCCTTTCTTCTTGAGATTTTATTGGGCCATGCACGTATGTAGATGAAGCGGAGATTCGTGCGTGCCTTGCCGGGCTCTATGTCGGTATCAGTCTCAATAAACCCATTATTGTAGAATCTGATAGCTCTTTTGTGGTCTCCTTTCTTGCAAATGATTTTCCTGACAGGTCCCCTTTTGTTGATCTCAAGAGGGAAGCAAGAAGCATTATGAAGCTTGCAAATAATTTCAAGATCGTCAAGATCAATCGCCAGGCAAACATGGCGGTGCATGAGATTGCCAAGTTTAGTTTTGACAATATGTCAGACGATCTTCTTTATTACAGTGTTCCGCCCTGCGTGGTGTATTCTGTAATGAACGATTGTAAGAACTTTTTAAGCTGATTAATATATGGGGTTGTTTTTTTAAAAACAAATCCAAATTTCTGCATATAACGTGCAAACCTTCTGTTACACCCGGAGGTCCACCAAGTCCATGTTGGGGATCATTGCAGAAATTAAAAAAATTCTACGCATCACCAAGATCAATCTATGGAGAGACTAGCAACGAGAGAGAGGAGTGCATCTTCATACCCTTGAAGATCGCGAGACGGAAGCGTTACTAGAACACGGATGAAGGACTCGTACTCGCAGCGATTCAGATCGCGGTTGATTTCGATCTAAGTGCCGAACAACTGCGCCTCCGCGTTCAACACACGTGCAGCACAGGGACGTGTCATCTTTCTTGATCCAGCAAGGGGAAAGGAGGCGTGGTGGTGGAGCTTGCAGTTCTCCGGTAGGGCTTCATCGGGCTCAACGGAGGAGGAGGGGGTGTTGGAGAGGGGGAGGGTTGCGCCTTGGATGAGGTGTTGCTGCCCTACCTCATTCCCTCTATTTATAGGGTGAAGGGGGAAGGGGGCCGGCCCCTCTAGATGAGATTTAGACGGGGTGCGACGGCCAAGGGGAGGGGGCTTGCCCCCCAAGCCAAGGAGGGCGCCCCCCTTAGGGTTTCCCCCAAACCCTAGGCGCATGGGCCCTAGGGGGGATGGCGCCCAGCCCACTTAGGGGCTGGTTCCCTTCCACATACATCCCATAGGGCCCTCCGAGGTAGGTGGACCTCCCGGTGGACCCCTGGAACCCCTTCGGTGGTTCCGGTACAATACCGGCAAACCCCCGAATACTTCCGGTGATCGTATGATGACTTCCCATATATAAACCTTCACCTCCGGACCATTCCGGAACTCCTCGTGATGTCCGGGATCTCATCCGGGACTCCGAACAACATTCAAAAACCACATACTATTTCCCATAACAACTCTATCATCGCCGAACCTTAAGTGTGTAGACCCTACGGGATCGGGAACCATGTAGACATGACCGAGACACCTCTCCGGCCAATAACCAATAGCGGGATCTAGATACCCATATTGGTTCCTACATGTTCCACGATGATCTCATTGGATGAACCACGATGTCGGGGATTCAATCAATCCCGTATGCAATTCCCTTTGTCCATCGGTATGCTACTTGCCCGATATTCGGTCGTCGGTATCCCAATACCTAATTCAATCTCGTTATCGGCAAGTCTCTTTACTTGTTACGTAATGCATGATCACGTGACTAACTCCTTAGTCACTCTGAGCTCATTATGATGATGCATTACCGAGTGGCCCCAGAGATACCTCTCCGTCATACGGAGTGACAAATCCTAGTCTCGATTCGTGCCAACCCAACAGACACTTTCGGAGATACCCGCAGTGCACCTTTATAGCCACCCAATTACGTTGTGACATTTGGCACACCCAAAGCATTCCTACAGTACCCGGGAGTTGCACAATCTCATGGTCTAAGGAAAAGATACTTGCCATTAAAAAACTTTAGCAGACGAACTACACGATCTTGTGTTATGCTTAGGATTGGGTCTTGTCCATCACATCATTCTCCTGATGATGTGATCCCGTTATCAACGACATCCAATGTCCATGGCCGGGAAATCGTAACCATCTATTGATCAACGAGCTAGTCAACTAGAGGCTCACTAGGGACATGTTGTGGTCTATGTATTCACATATGTATTACGATTTCCGGATAACACAATTATAGCATGAACAATAGACAATTATCATGAACAAAGAAATATAGTAACAACCACTTTATTATTGTCTCTAGGGCATATTTCCAACAGTCTCCCACTTGCACTAGAGTCAATAATCTAGTTACATCGTGATGAATTGAACACCCATAGAGTTTTGGTGTTGATCATGTTTTGCTCGTGGAAGAGGTTTAGTCAAGGGATCTGCGACATTCAGATCTGTATGCACTTTCCAAATATCTATGTCTCCATCTTGAATATATTCGTGAATGGAGTTGAAGCAACGCTTGATCTGCCTTGTCTTCTTGTGAAACCTGGGCTCCTTGGCTAGGGCAATAGCTCCAGTGTTGTCACAGAAGAGAGTCATTGGGCCCGACGCATTGGGAACAACTCCAGGTCGGTGATGAACTCCTTCATCTAGACTGCTTCTTGTGCTGCCTCCGAGGATGCTATGTACGCCGCTTCACATGTAGATCCCGCCACGACGCTTTGCTTGCAACTGCACTAGCTGACTGCCCCATCATTGAAAACATACACATATCCAGTTTGTGACTTGGAGTCATCCAGATCTGTGTGGAAGCTATCATCGACGTAACCCTTTACAACGAGCTCTTCGTCACCTCCATAAACGAGAAACATATCCTTAGTCCTTTTCAGGTACTTCAGGATGTTCTTGACCACTGTCCAGTGTTTCATGCTGGGATTACTTTGGTACCTTCCTACCAAACTTACGGCGAGGTTCACATCAGGTCTGGTACACAGCATGGCATACATAATAGAACCTATGGCCGAGGCATAGGGGATGACACTCATCTTTTCTCCATCTTCTGCCGTGGTCGGGCATTGAGCCGTGCTCAACCTCACACCTTGCAATACAGGCAAGAATCCCTTCTTGGACTGATCCATATTGAACTTCTTCAATATCTTGTCAAGGTATGTGCTTTGTGAAAGACCAATGAGGTGTCTCGATCTATCTCTATAGATCTTGATGCCTAATATGTAAGCAACTTCTCCAAGGTCCTTCATTGAAAAACACTTATTCAAGTAGGCCTTTATGCTTTCCAAAAAACCTATGTCATTTCCCATCAATAGTATGTCATCCAAATATAATATGAGAAATGCTACAGAGCTCTCACTCACTTTCTTATAAACACATGCTTCTCCATAAGTCTGCCTTGATCATCTCATCAAAGCGACTATTCCAACTCCGATGTAACATCCCAAATTTTCAACTTGGAATGTTATACATTAGATCACCATTGCATATCATATTTTATTGCATTTTGGCTTGATCCTAGAAATTCTACGCAACTCAAGGACCTACGGAGAGAGTTGGGGATTTCGTTATTTTCATATTTGAGTTCTTCTCAAATTTTGAAAAGAGGATCGTTTGATTTTAATTATTTTCTCTTCAAATATTTCTTTTATAAAAATAAAAAATAGAGGATAAAATGACTTCCTTAAAATAAAGAAATATTGGAGATTTAATATTAAAATCAACTAAGATTTTTATTCGGAGTTTTATTGCTATGTTATTTGAATTAGGAAAAAATACGCGTTTTTTAAAATTGCATTTTAGGCCCAAATAAATGTTCACCTTGTCCTTCATATTTTTAGAGGACGGGAAAAATTTATTTCGGGATTTTTGGAATCCGTTTAGTATTTCTTTTCTTTCTTTTTTTGCACATCGCAATTATTTTAAAAAAAGTCAACCGACTCCGGGCCATACCTGAGCGGGACTCCACCCGAGGGGTTTTATAAGCCGCGCTGGCCGAGCCCCGAGCCCAACAGCCCGCCGCCCCGCAACCCTAGTCGCTGACCCCGCCGCCCGCCGCCTTCGCCGCCACCGTCGCCGCTGCCGAGCGCCGCCGCTAGCCGCCGCAAGTGCCGCCACCCGCCGCCGCCCCGCTAGCCGCGCCGCCACGCCGGAGTCACACCGCCGCCGCAGCCGTCTCGCCGGACCCGCCGGAGGTAACCGCTGCCGCCTCAGTTTTCGCAAGAAAAACCGATCGTTTTTTTTCGAAACCCCTAGATCCGTTTTTTTAGTTTCGGTTCGGGTTTTTTTGTTTATTAATTTAGCAGACGTTCGTTCGTACGTTTGTTTTAACGGACGGTTTTCACTATGTAGCCGCAGACAGCGAACGTTCGTTTGTTAGCCTGTTCGTCAGTTTTTCTTTTTCTCGGATTTATCGTGATTTCTGATCCGATTTTCGTTTTAGTTTATCTTTTCACTCGTTTATCGGAATCAGGCGATTCAAGCGCCTAAAGTTTTGTCTCGAAGCCCTCTTTCTGTTTAACCAACTTAAACAAGTTTTTGCTACTGTAAAATTTGACTTTAGTCTAGATTAGTAAACGAAGCTTGTTTCTTTTGCAGTTTTAGTTCCGTTGCTTCGTTTGATTTGATTCTTTTTGCAAACCGGAGTTCTTAAGTTGAACTTTCTGGTTAGATCTTCTTATTCGATTTTTACCCGTGCCCCTTGCTTGATTGCTTATCGTATGCTTGTTTGATTGCAATAGAGTACCCAGAGTGCGAAGCGTGCTACTACGAGTCTCTAGGTTTCATGGATCATCAGCAAGGCAAGTAACACTTTGATCATACCTCTTTACTACCCAATTTTATTGCATTAGATCATCCCTCAAACAATTGCATGGTTACGATCTGAATAAATTGTGGGTTGGGAAGTAGATGAGGTAGTACCTATTCACCTGTTTTATTATCAAACCTTGGGAGTTACTTCTACATTGCTTATATGTCTATGCTATGCTAGTAGACGTGGTTTGGGTTTGAGTGTATCCATGATAGATGTGAGTTGTTAATTTAATGGTTAACTTAAGGTGGCAACTTTAATACACATCTGGGTGGATTGAGGCACCTGGGGAACCCAGTGATTGCCTGTATTTTTGGAAATCCCGGGGTACCGTGTGATTCTCCTATGGACTGCCACCCAGGCTCAAATGGATCATAAGATTATTCATGCTGGAAACTTCCATGTGCAGCCACATGCCATTATGGGCTCTGGCATAGTTGAGTATGTTGTGGGAAGCCTTTCCATGATGGGCTAGTAGATGTAGGGGATTGTAGGTGTACCGGCCTATCTATCGGTTAAGGGGACCTCTTCGGAAAGACTGTGTCTTGGTCATCCGTTTCTCAAACATCTTGTAGTGCAAGAAATCCAACGGAGGAGATCGAGTCTTGTGGGGCAAAGTGCACAAATCTCTACAGAGTGTACAAATTAATCATGGTTAGCCGTGTCCCTGGTTATGGACATCTTGAGTATCTAGTTCTTGGATTATCTTGTGGATCTCATCACTCTTAAATATAATTTGATTGGGTTATTAATTACTTTTAATTGGGATTGAGATGGGGTTTACCATTCTGAATGTTTTCAACCAACTTTGTAGTTAAATAAAATATATTCCTTTGCAGTAGGGAAAATTGGCTTTTCGCAAAACCTATTAACCATATAGCCTCCACCAGCCATATATACATGTAGTGATAGCTTTACATTGTTATTACTCTCTTGTGTTACATTGCCAGCATATTCCATGTGCTGACCCATTTTCGGGCTGCAACGTATTATGTTGCAGACTTTTCAGACGACGAGTAAGGTGCCTTAGGTCGTGGTCTTTCACTCAGTGATGCCGTTGGAGTTGATGGACTCACTTTATCTTCCAAGCCTTCCGCTGTTATCGTATTAGATGGCCTTAAGCCATATTTATTGTAATAAGTTCTCTTTTGAGACATTCCATGTAATAAGTGTGTGATTGCTACTCTGTTATAAATCCACAAGTACTGTGCGTGTCAGCATTACCGATCCAGGGATGATACTGATGCACAGAGATCAGACTGTTTGAGGTCTGGTCGCTACAAGATGGTATCAGAGCACACGCTGACTGTAGGACACGACCACTAAGCTAAAGCCCTAGATCACTACTCTCTCCTTATTTCTGACTTCTCTCCATTTTCTTTAGGATGGCGGACGCAAGGAACAAGTTTTCACAGCCGGATGAAGAAGCACCTTTTGGACGACACTTGAAGGAAGTCACTAAGTACCTGAACATTGGAATACCAAGCTTCACCGGGACCTACAACGCCACTTTACCAGAAGAGGAGCAATGGGAGATTATCAGCACCAGGAAGGATAGATCCATTGCAGCTTTCATCCACGAGTTAAACCAGCATATTCGCCGCCAGGAGAATCAGATGTGCGCAGGTATGATCGATCTGAAGAAGGCAATGACAAGCATCATGGAGCTTGAAGAAGAACTCAATGCTACTCGCGAAGATTATGAGGAGGAAATCGTCGTACTAGTGGAGAAGAATGACGACCTGACAAGGAAGCTAGGAGTATTCATGGGAGACCTGATACGTCTCCGTCGTATCTACTTTTCCAAACACTTTTGCCCTTGTTTTGGACTCTAACTTGCATGATTTGAATGGAACTAACCCGGACTGACGTTGTTTTCAGCAGAATTACCATGGTGTTATTTATGTGCAGAAACAAATATTCTCGGAATGACCTGAAACTTCACGGAACATCTTTTTGGAAATAATAAAAAAATCCTTGCAAAAGATGAAGACCAGGGGGGCCACACCCTAGCCACGAGGGTGGGGGCGCACCTGCCCCCCTAGGGCGCGCCCCCTACCTCATGGGCCCCCTGGAGCTCCTCCGACCTCAACTCCAACTCTATATATTTGCTTTCGGGGAGAAAAAATAAAGAAGAAGGATTCATCGCATTTTACGATACGGAGCCGCCGCCAAGCCCTAAAACCTCTCGGGAGGGCTGATCTGGAGTCCGTCGCCATCGTCATAATCAACCATCCTCCATCACCAATTTCATGATGCTCACCGCCGTGCGTGAGTAATTCCATCATAGGCTTGCTGGACGGTGATGGGTTGGATGAGATTTATCATGTAATCGAGTTAGTTTTGTTAGGGTTTGATCCCTAGTATCCATAATGTTCTGAGATTGATGTTTCTATGACTTTGCCATGCTCAATGCTTGTCACTAGGGCCCGAGTGCCATGATTTCAGATCTGAACCTATTATGTTTTCATCAATATATGAGAGTTCTTGATCCTATCTTGCAAGTCTATAGTCACCTATTATGTGTTATGATCCGTTAACCCCGAAGTGACAATAACCGGGATACTTACCGGTGATGACCATAGTTTGAGGAGTTCATGTATTCACTATGTGTTAATGCTTTGGTCCGGTACTCTATTAAAAGGAGGCCTTAATATCCCTTAGTTTCCACTAGGACCCCGCTGCCACGGGAGCGTAGGACAAAAGATGTCATGCAAGTTCTTTTCCATAAGCACGTATGACTATATTCGGAATACATGCCTACATTACATTGATGAATTGGAGCTAGTTCTGTGTCACCCTAGGTTATGACTGTTACATGATGAACCGCATCCGGCATAATTCTCTATCACCGATCCATTGCCTACGAGCTTTCCATATATTGTCCTTCGCTTATTTACTTTTCCGTTGCTATTGCTATCATCACTACAAAATACCAAAAACATTACTTTTGTTATCATTACCTTTTGCTACCGCTACCACTACTATCATATTACTTTGCTACTAAACACTTTGCTGCAGATATTAAGTTTCTAGGTGTGGTTGAATTGACAACTCAGCTGCTAATACTTAAGAATATTCTTTGGCTCCTCTTGTGTCGAATCAATAAATTTGGGTTGAATACTCTACCCTCGAAAATGGTTGCGATCCCCTATACTTGTGGGTTATCGAGACTATTTTCTGGCGCCGTTGATGGGGAGCATAGCTCTATTCTTTGAGTCACTTGGGATTTATATCTGCTTATCATTATGAAGAACTTGAGAGATCCAAAAACCAAGATTTATCCCTCAACTACGAGGGGAGGTAAGGAACTGCCATCTAGCTCTGCACTTGATTCACCTTCTGTTTTGAGTAAGCTTGCGACACCTAAACCTGCTTCTGCTATCGTTCTAATATGTCGCATGTTATTGATGATGCCATTTCTGTTATGCATGATACTTATGATGAAACTACTTCTATGCTTGATACTACTGTGCCACTTGGTGAATTTCTTGATGAACAACTTGCTAGGGTTAGAAAGAATGAAAATATTGAAACTGATAATATTGATGAAAGTGATGATGAAGACTCTCCCCCTAATAAATATGAATCACCTGTTATTCTTGAGGGTTATGTTTTTGAAAAAGAAGCTGCTTTAGCTATTTTAGCTTGCAAAGATAGGTAGGAGCTCAAGAGGTTATTAGCTAAATGGAAGCAGCAATCTCTTAATGCTAGAATGAAACCTGACCCTGCTTTTGCTACTTCACCTATCTGTGTTAC
Source organism: Triticum dicoccoides (assembly GCF_002162155.2). NCBI lineage: Eukaryota > Viridiplantae > Streptophyta > Magnoliopsida > Poales > Poaceae > Triticum > Triticum dicoccoides. Next base: position 571,420,424 of record NC_041390.1, on the reverse strand, counting down.
TGATAAGGATTATGAATTCTCTGTTAATCCTGTTATAATTACTTTGGTTGAATCTGATCCTTTCCATGGCTATGAATCTGAAACTGTTGTAGCACATCTTACTAAATTAAATGATATAGCTACCCTGTTCACTAATGATGAGAGAACTCTTTACTTTTATATCCTTAACATATTTCCGTTCTCATTAAAGGGTGATGCTAAGATATGGTTTAATTCTCTTAATCCTGGTTGTGTGCGTAGTCCCCAGGATATGATTTATTACTTCTCTGCTAAATATTTCCCTGCTCATAAGAAACAAGCTGCCTTAAGGGATATATATAATTTTGTGCAAATTGAAGAAGAGAGTCTCCCACAAGCTTGGGGGAGGCTTCTCAAGTTACTTAATGCTTTTCCTGATCATCCTCTTAAGAAAAATGAAATACTTGATATCTTTTATAATGGGCTAACCGATGCTTCCAGAGATTACCTGGATAGTTGTGCGGGTTCTGTTTTCATGGAAAGAACATCGGATGAAGCTGAAATTCTATTGAATAATATGTTGACAAATGAAAATAATTGGACACTTCCTAAGCCTATTCCTAAACCAACTCCGAAGAAAAGAGGTGTTCTATTTCTCAGTCCTAAAGATATGCACGAGGCAAAGAAATCTATGAAAGAAAAAGGTATTAAATCTGAAGATGTTAAGAATTTACCTCCTATTGAAGAAATACATGGTCTTAATTTACCGCCTGTTGAAGAAACATATGATCTTAATCCTTCACCTATTGAAGAAACTCATGGTCTTGATAACCCGACACAGATAGTAAAGGTAAATTCTCTCTATAGATATGATAAAGTTGAAATCTCATTTACTAAGTTTGCTAGCCCATGCTTAGATGAGTTTGATAAATTTATGGTTAAGCAAGAAGACTTTAATGCTTATTTTGGTAGATAATTGAAATACAATTCAAATATGCTTGAACACTTGGCTGATTATATGGCTAATGTCAAAGGTGAACTTAAACTTATTAGTAAACATGCTTCTATGGTTACCACTCAATTAGAACAAGTACTTAAGGCTCAAAATGATTTGCTCAATGAATTGAATAGTAAGAATAATGATTATGCTGTTAGAGTGGCTACTAGAACTGGTAGAATGACTTAGGAACCTCTGTATCCTGAAGGCCACCCTAAGAGAATTGAGCAAGATTCTTAGAGAAATAATATAGATGCACCTAGTCCTTATAAAAGGAAGAAAAAGAAAAATGATAGGACTTTGCATGCTTCTAGTGAACCTATTGCTGAAACACCTGAGAATCCAAATGATATTTCTATTTCTGATGCTGAAACACAATCTGGTAATGAACCTGAAACTAGTGATAATGTTAATGATAATGTTCATGATGATGCCCAACCTAGCAATGATAATGATATAGAAATTGAACCTGCTGTTGATCTTGATAACCCACAATCAAAGAATCAACATCATGATAAGAAAGACTTTGTTGCTAGGAAACACGGAAAGGAAAGAGAGCCTTTGGTTCAGAAACTCTTGCCTTTTCGTCCCAAACCATCCAAGAAAAAGGATGATGAGGATTTTGAGCGCTTTGCTGAAATGATTAGACCTATCTTTTTGCGTATGCGATTAACCGATATGCTTAAAATGAATCCTTATGCTAAGTACATGAAAGATATTCTTACTAATAAAAGAAAGATACCGGAAGCTGAAGTTTCCACCATGCTTGCTAATTATACTTTTAAAGTTGGAATACCTAAGAAACTAGGAGATCCCGGAGTACCAACTATACCATGCTCCATTAAAAGAAATTATGTTGAAACTGCTTTATGTGATTTTGGAGCCAGTGTTAGTGTTATGCCTCTCTCTTTATATCGTAGACTTGATTTGAATAAGTTGACACCTACTGAAATATATTTGCAAATGGCTGATAAATCAACTGCTATACCTGTCGGTATTTGTGAGGATGTGCCTGTTGTAGCTGCAAACGTTACTATTTTAACGGACTTTGTTATTCTTGATATTCCCGAGGACGATAGTATGTCTATTATTCTTGGAAGACCCTTTTTGAATACTGCAGGGGCTGTTATTGATTGCACTAAAGGCAATGTCACTTTTCATGTTAATGGTAATGAGCACGATACACTTTCCGAGGAAACAACCTCAAGTTCATAGTATCAACTCTATTGGAAAAATTCCATCGATTATTATTGGAGGTTTTGAATTTCCTCTACCTACTGTCAAAAAGAAATATGATATTCTTATTATTGGGGATGTGCATATCCCCGTTGAGGTAAGATAGTGTTATTCGAAATTTCTCCGGTTCCATGTTATTCGGAATGAGTTTGTTAACAAGACCTGATCAACCTTGTTAGTGGATTCCTTTTGATGAGCATGAGATGGATGAAACTAGAAGGCACAACCTTTTGTACCCTCTTTCTACTTTCTGTTATTTATATTAAATAAAATAAAAATAATATTTTGTGTCTGTTATCTGAATTATCCGTGCAATATAAAAATACCCCGAAAATAAAAGTTCTCCAAATGCCCTGAAATTTAAATATGATATTTTAGAATATTTGAGAATATTTGGCACCGAGAACATAACAGGGGGCATCCACCTGGCCACGAGGGTGGAGGGCGCGCCCCCCTGCCTCGTGGGCCCGCGGTGGCCCTCCTCCACTTATCCGTGCACCCACACACTTCTTCCTCTCACAAACACAATTATCCAGCTCAAGCACGAGTTCTAGCTCATTTTGCTGTGATTTTCGATCTCCTTGCTCAAAGCACCTCTCACAAAACTACTTGGGGAGATTGTTCCTTGGTATGTGACTCTTCCATTGGTCCAATTAGTTTTTGTTCTAGTGCTTTATTCATTGAAAATTTGTGCTGCCTAGGTGACCCTGTTCTTGAGCTTGCATGTCAAATTTATATGGTCCCAAGTAGTTCTAATGCATGATATAGGCTCTAGGCACTTGTAGGAGTTGTTGCTATCAATTTTGTTGAGCTTGGTTCACTTTTATTTGAAGTTACTACAAATTTCAGAATTTTTCAGAAAATAATGAAGAGATTTTTGAGGGGCTCATCGAGCCGAAGCTCGAAGGAAAAGCAAAATGAAAAATCAAAGAGGCCCAAATATAATCTACCTCGCACCGCGGAGGTTCGGCCGTGTGAATGGCCCTCCGATGATTTCTTGAGAGCAGCTGGGATTTATGATGATTTTTATGAATTGGCCGAGAATGCATGCCTCACCGCCTTCCTCCACGACCAACGCACACAGTATCTCTTACTCACCAGTATCTTTGTGCAAAACTTTCATTTCCATGCTAGGAGCTCACCACCTACGGTGGAGTTTTATTTATATGATGAGCATAAGGAGATGTCACTTTATGGTTTTTGTCGGGTTTGTTTGATCCCTTTCGAGGGCATGATTGAGGAACCACATCGTGGTGATGTGGATGGGTTTATTGATACCATCACTGCAGGGGAAACTAGGAAGGTTTCTGATGCACGAATCACTAGCATACATTTTCCTGTTTTACGCTACTTTGCAATATTCGCTAGTCGTTGCTTAATTGGTCGCGGAAACTGTGGAAATCTTAGTGTTCCTGATATTATTATTTTGTTCCACGGTTTATTCTCTGATAACTCTGTTAGTATGGGCGGTATTATTGCTAAACGGTTAAGTCTGAACCGTACAAAGGTCCCCATCTTTGGAGGCATCTAATATAGTAATAATAGTACTATATTAAATCTTTCCCTAATAATAAAGCACGGATTTACTCTTTGGGTTCACCGTCACAATACGCTTCTTTCCGTGAATTTACGCTTTTAGTTTTTTCCGTTAGTTTTGATCGACAGTCCGTCCAATTGCTGCGAGGCGGTACTAAAAACTTTGTCCATCCAATTGGTCTATGTCCACATTCTCTTATTGGGCCTGCACGCATGTTTCGGCCTGCATGCACGCTTCTGTATCTATACCTTACCTGATTTTTTTGACAAAAAGACTGTAAGGGAACCCCCTACAGTATAATTGGTGCAACAAACCCAAATTGCAAGTACCATGCCTTGAACCTGGGTGGGTGGGAAGGCATCAGCCCCTTCACACCACTAGGATATGCCTTAGTCTGCACCTTACCTGATTTTCACACATGTACTCGGAGTAATCCCACCTCGATTGCTTACATGAAAGTCTACCAGTTTATATACCTAGGAAAGTTGCATATCAACAACGAGCCTCTTGAATCAACAAACACAGAATGAGAACGAAGGGAAATTGTACAACAAAACGGTAGTCCGGCGCTCGCCGGGGTGAGGAAGCGGAGGCGCAGCGCGCAGACGCCTGCGACGCAACCTTTTCCACACGCATCACATGGGACAAAGGGCGGAGGAGGATGGAGGCAGAATGCTGAGGTCGGGCTGTGGACTCGGAGTGGAGGAGCCACGGAGAGGCCCGGGAGCCACCACGGCAGCCACGAGAGCGAGATGGGCCTGGCCATGCTCGGTGGTCGTTAGCCGACTTCGTGTTTCTCTGCTACATGCGGTTATCTCAGTTTGCTTGGTAGTTTCATTCTTGCTTAAGATTAGACCTAGCCGTGTAGATGCAGATGGACATTGGAGGTACAGTGTTGGCACTGACGACTTGGATAAAAATATTTTTGTATGCACTCCGAGTGGGTCAGTCTATATACACATAAATTTTCACATTCAGTTTCCTTCAGTTAGACGACAGCAAGGAGATAATGCACTCCTTTTTTCTGAAAAAATATCATAAGGGACTTCTTTTGGAAGAATGACGAGCCATGTTGGCCGTAGTTGGAGTGAAAGAATTACAACTTTTTTGTGCCAAATAATCAAATATAGCACTGACTCAGAAAAAACCCAAAACCATGAGAAATGTTGTTGTTGGATGCCAGTGCGCATCATATATCCTCTTGGCCATGCCGGTCATAACAGCAACAACTTTCTTCAGGCTGGTGATGCTCATATTGTTAATCATTCTCACAGTGGTGCCTGAGACAAAAACTCCTAAGGCAGTTTGGTAATTTATGATGTTATTACACTGGAGCACATTTAATGACAGACCCGGTAAAGAAGAATAGAAAGTAAGTGTGTGCCATATTTTTTCCCGTTGCAACGCACGGGCCCTTTTGCTAGTATATATAATGTGGTTATAAGGGAAAACATAAATTGGACACAACATTACTTTTATAAGAGTCCTGCGTTTTATACCCCACAGTAGGCATACTAACAAGTTCACACACAAATACAACAGAAAAGGTAAACATTCATATCACACTCAGGTTCACAGGACACGTTCATATTCATAGCCAACATTCACTATCAACAACTCAAAAGATTCATATATACACAAGCTCAGCATATCTATGCATCCAAATGATTGATAGATCACACGGCAATTTTCATACATAATTCACAAAAAGATTCGGATATACACATGTTAAGTATGTTTATGCATCCAAATGATTGAGATCACAGCCAATATGATCCATGGACGAACTTTAATTACCTAGGGTACAGACTGGTAAATGGTGTTCAATCGGAGGTACTTCTTGCTAAAATTAGTTCTTGTACGAGTAAGCTTTCGAGTACATAAGAGGCCGCATAGACAATCTAAACTTTGCTTGTAGGTTTATCCTCAAATAGTGGCCTCGTGCCGAGGGAGGTTTGAGAAACTTGGCCACTACTTTCATCCAACTAGTTTACCGGCTCATCTTGGTCCTGTATCTCGCCAAAATTCTACATTGTAGACGAGAAAGGAGGCGGTTGAGAAAATGAACGACCCAAATTTTTTGTGCAGTTCAACTGAAATGGAGCATACTTGACGTGCAGACTGATTAATTGCCAGATGAATATACGCGTCAACCAACTTGTCTGGAATCTTTAGACTCCATGCCATATAGTTCGCTACCATATGTGCCGATAACAAAAAGGCACAAGTTGGGACCAAAGACTGGACTGCATTTTTCTAGGCTATGCACCAAGCAATATTTTTGGCATTCACTCTCCTAATACTTGGAGTTTCACAATTGGTTGACGCCGGTTGATACTTGAATGAATATAGGCACTTCTTGTCAACATCGATGCTTGTCTGAGTGAACTTTGGAGTACATAGCAGCAGCATAAGTACCTGTCCATCTGATCATTTTGTGCAGTTCTACTGAAATCACCCGATGTAATGATTTGCCTGCGAGTTCAGGCTCCAAATTACTCCTTTATGAAATCGGCAAACAGTAGCACAATACCAAATTACCAATACATATGACAAGCACAATAATCAGGATAAAGACAAGTACCAACCTGTGTGAGGTAGCATATCAATTACTATTTCCTTTGACTGGAAGCCGAGATAAGCCCAGCGACTGATAGCAAAGGAAGAAAGCAAGCGCAGATTAGCGACTGACAGGAAAGGACGGAAGTTGTCGAGGCAATGAAGCACCCAAAGTTTTTGTGTGGTTCCACCAAAATCGAGCATCCTGTTGGCACATATATTGAGAGAGTGAGATTACTGTAATAGTGGGACTAGTTGATGAAACATACACTAACAAATAGAAGCACCCTCATTATCTTAATGGGTAAAGTTAGCAACATAGTAGTCTTGCTTAAAGAGAGGTATTAGTTTATTTAATCAGTGCCAATTAGCTCAACACAACACTCAAAGCATTGCCATTTATCATAGGTTGCAAAACTTTAACATGCAAAGATAAAGGAGTTTCTCATGACAGTAGCACGATACAAATAGAGATGATAGCAAACTAATATGGATGAAGGCCTTAGGCCCATACCAACCTGAGAAAAAAAGCTTATTCATGTAGTCCCATAAGAGATGATAAAGCACTCACTGGAATCACACAATAGTATATATTTTTGTGCACTTCAAATGTATGGTTGAAATCACTCTTGTTTACCAATGCTGAGATTATATCAAAAGATTATCAAGAACTTCGAGCAGAGTTAAAGCACTGGCTGGGATACAATTCATTATATTGTCTTGTGTAGTTCCACTAAAATGTATGATTGGCATAACATGATCCCTGTTTGCACAAGTAGGAACAAGGTGAAACCTTCATTAGCTTAGTGAGAAAGGATAGGAAGACATTAGCATATTACTCAAACAGTAGCATCAAATTCATGATGGAAAATTCGCAAAACATTGCCTCATTGAACCAATGGCAATAAATTGACATGCAAAAAAATAACACTATTATGTCACGACACTAATAATATTCCCTCCCTGCTCCACCACATGATTCACCTCCATAGACAAACATACACACATACATGATTCAGCATAGGGTCCTACTAAAGATTTGTTTAACTCCAACAGGAAAATTAGGCAGTAATAAATTAGTGGTACTTAAGTACTCCTAATTAATTAAGTGAGACAGCAGAAGTGGAAGGGCTCCCTGGAGGATCGTCTCACATGTAAGGTAGTCGTTGTCGGAGCCCTTGAATAGCCTCGACTGAGGCCTCTGGCTTCAGCAAGTTCGCCTTGGCACTGTTTATTCTTCTTCTTCTTCCTCTTCATGCTCTGTTTCTCTTTCTCCTCACCAGTTGGTGAAACCAAGTACATGATTGGCCTTCTAATTTAGAATTGGTTTTGTCCGTGAGGGAGTACAAGTGTACTAGTAAAAAACAACATTATTTTCTCATGGCAGTCGGAAAATAGAGATAAACACATGCATTAAATATCATTCTTACCTAAAGGAAGGTTATGGCGCATATATGGATGATGAGGATTGGAACATGGATCTGCCTTTGTGCAGTTCCACCAAAATGAACCAACTGTTCCATTCTGACATTCCAGTTAAACAACACAAAAGTCACTTCTTTTAAGAAGAGTTTTGTGTAGTGCACCAAAAGGTCACAACAGCAACCACGTGAATTGGATATCCCTGTTTGCACAAAAAGGCACAGAGGAAACAGTCAGAGTCTCAAACAATTACAAGCAAAAACATTTGGCTAAACTTGTCATGGCTTATAACAGTGGCATGGCTTCATTTTTACCAGGGACATTAGATTAAGAACATCTAAGGCTGCGTTCGGTTCACAGGTTTGGTGTAGGATTTTCGTGGGAACACAATTCCTACGGTATTCTTTCCCTTCCAACCGTTCGGAACACGGGAAAGGTGAATAGTGTTTCATAGGAAAGCTGGTCTGGTAATACTGATTCCATAGGATTAGAAACATCCACGCGCTGCTCATTTTTTGGGCGGAAGCCCGAGGCAGGCGCTCGCCGCCATGCGTTAGACAGGTTGCTGTGCTGTGTTGCCGGAATAAAAAAATCAACCTATGTGTGGTACGTGAGGTGAGGACAAGAGCAGTCACTGTGCAGCTGAATAAACAAATAGCATCTCATACTGCCCAGCATGCTACTCTAAAAAAACAAATCTGTACATTTCGTAGTCCATCCGAACACATTCTCTTGAGAGTTTCCTCCGGTTCGCTGTTCCATAGTGTTATACCTACATTCCTTTCCTATTCCTCTATTTTCATCAAGACCTATGTTTTTTGCCCCTTTATTCCGAACGGAACCTAAATATTTGGTATAAGGGCATGGGACAATGGGTGCACCAGCAGTCCAGCACCATGTACGTAAACAGGGGCATAAAGTGGTGATTCATAGTTTGTTGACCCAAGAAACAAACATCCAAGAAACATATCTGGGTTGGTCCCATTTTTGTTCACTCTAGCCACCTACTCCTATGTGTGGATAGCAAATCTAGTCCTGGTCATACCACTGTGTACATTGTTACCCCTATATTTCCCTTTTCGACCAAGAGACCGGTTGGATGACCAGTCTGTACTACTTTCACCCCCTTTCCTTCCTGTTTGTAGCAAGTCCGATGTACATACTAAATTCCCCCACCCCCACTTTATTTCTTGTTTGAACCAAGTACTCTCTCCGGCCGGAATTACTTGTCATCAAAATGGATGTGTCTAGAACTAAAATACATCTAGATACATCCATTTCAATGACAAGTATTTTCGGACGGAGGGAGTACAAGATTCGACTCCATGAAGTAGCTTTACCTCTAACAATAGAAGAAAAAAATGTGACGTTGGACCATCCGATTGAGAGGGGCTGAGAGGTAGAAAATGATGCACATGCAGCGACGTAGCGAGCTGGGGAAGTAGAGCTAAGGTGGTTTTGAACGAAGATATACCCGAAGGTCGTCGGGATGTGGATAGGTGGGCGGCGGGAGGCTGGATCCGCCCACAGGCAACAACGAAGGGATCGGAGGACCTCCCGTGCCAGCGCTCGGCCAGAGATAACGGTGCGGCCGGCAGTGGGTCTCCTCCCTCGCTGTCGACGACGGCCTAAACACTGCCCCTCCTCCCCTTCACCGGCGGAGGGGGATACGTCTGAATCTGTAACTAGCGGTGAGGATAGAAAGCCAGTGTTTTTTGAAGGGAGAAAGACAGTGTTACTACGCCTATCTTGTTTAGATCTGGAGAGGATGAGAGTGTGTGAATAGAGCAACCCTAGCAAGCAAGCACGGAGGCTCTGGCCTATATATACGTAGTGGGGTAGTTTTCCTTTTTCACTCCATCAAAACAATCGTTTAAAATTGTGTACTACTACATGCCAGGTCGCGGTTTTTTTAGTTGTTGATTGTTTTTTGAGATAGCTACCCGCTTGTTCCAAGTGGTGTTACGGTGTGCCAGGTCGCACTTTGTATCGTTCAAGTCTGGTACTACAAGTCCCTCCATTAAATGAACAACCACCCCCTCGTAAAAATTGTGAACAAGCCCACGGCTAAAATTAGCGGAAACGTGGGTTGCCCCAACATGCACTATTATTTATATTTTCTACTCCCTTCGTTCCTAAATATAAGTCTTTTTTATTAGCCACACCTAAGACAATATTTTTTTATTAGCAGTGAACCCCACATGTCATAGACACAAAAATTGTGGCAAGATTCCCTTAGGCAAGACAAAGTGTGTCTAACAATTTGAGCAACTCAGGTTAGGCAAGTGTGGCAAGTGTGGGAAAAATAATGTGGCAACATAAGACAAACATAGTCACAATCCAAACAGCCCCGTAATTTTTTGTGACATGCATGAAAATTTGGTTAGTTAAATTTATAGTCAAAATTTGGCAAGGTGCATCAAATCAACACATGCAAGTATCAAAAGGAAAGTCACGGCATGCATGCATGCGTTGTACTCCCTCGTTTCCAAATATAAGTCTTTTTAGAGATTGCAACAAGTGACTACATATGAAGCAGAATATGTCTACACCTACATACAAAGTAGCCCATTTGAAATGTGTAAAAAGACTTATATCGAGTGCAGTGCTTTGATGTGTCGCGTCAACTCGTACAGGACCAAGAAATTTGATTACTACAACGCCCTCTCCCTCACGGACTGAGCTCTGGTGCCTTAACTGCACCTGCCTTTGGCTTCATGACAGGAGGGCCAACCACCTGTTGGGCCCACCTGTCATAGACGCAAAGGCGGGAGCAGTAAGTAGAAGCTTTCGCTACACGCTATGCCTCCCGCACGAGGTGGACGGACATGCATCAATGGATTCGATACTGTAGAAGTAGGAGTAACATCATTGTTCGTCTTCTCAAAGAGGTGAAGAGCCAAGCGCAACCCGAACGTGGCAGTTGCGAACGCTCACGTGGTGCGGTTCCTTGGAGTACTAGCCAGGCTCTTGCATGAGACAAAATTGCTATTGTTTAACAATTAAACTCCATTATCCATTGGTTGATACTCATTCTGCATAGGTCCACGCGCTTAGCACCGTTTGCTCCTGGGGTCACCAATGTTTATTTGCTAATTAATAGCATTGCATGCAATGAACTAGCCATTGCAAGTCATTAAAAGCATGCACACCTCTCATCTCTTGTTGGTTGATATGTCAAGAAACAAGAAACAAGGTAGAAGTTAATGCACCGCGCCTAAGTGTTTTGGGACTATTTGGTCTTCGTAAGATGACTTACACACCTAGACGGAGGGAGTAGTATAGCCCTGTAAACCGGAAAGGAGTATTTGCCTTTCTAGAGATTTCAACAAGTGACTAGACTACACCGTGTGCAGTACTCCCCTCCCTTTTGGTTTATAGGGCTCAAATCTCAAGTCTCATGAACCAAGGCATTTTGCAATTGGAGGAATGTATCTCGTACTTTACAAAACTACCCTAATTAAACTCATGCATTAATTACGTAGTTCTCTCATTTTCCACTTCGCCTTGGTCGTGGTGCACATGCGGGACATTTCAAAGCATCCGGGCCCGTGTGCCATCCACCAAATCACAGCGAGGTGCTACAGTCAAGACTCACCTGTCACCCCGGTGTGGCCGTCATGACCCGTCATATCACAAAACCCACACCTTTACCAGCAGTGGTAAGGTGGCCTCCAAGTTGGACTGGACGAAGCAACCATCATTTCACTGGAACGCTCGTTCAAGCCCTTTCTTCCCTTTCTTGAAGAAAACCTCACTCCAGGCTACTCACTTCTGCCATTTTTCTTCTGTACCGATGAAGGAAAGGTGGGCGAATCAGTTATGCTGCTATATTTTCATTCCAAGAATCTTCTTTTTGCGAAGCACCGACCGATTCTCACATCCTATTCTTTTCCCGTTTTCATTGCGATTGTAGTTTCCTTTCGATTGCTTTTTGTTTGTCAGTTCATTGATGGATCCTGGAGCACTAGGCAAAGAGTTGTCGGCGGACAACCCACTGGAGACAGCGATCTCCAGGAAGCGAGCACCGACCAACGAGTTGACCATGTTGGCGGGCCAACCCATGGAGACGAACAACTCTAAGAAACAAGCACTGGCCAAAGAGTTGAGGACGTTGGCGGACGAACTCCTCAAAGAAAGTTGGAAGAACAGCAAGGGCCCCACCGTGCCTACCCCAAGAATTCTGATTGCCACCTATGTGAGGCTCAAGACCGAGTTTGAGGAGATAGTCGTCGTTGAGAAGCAGTATTCCCCTGGCAAGGTGATGGCCCCCATCGAGGACGAGGAGATGGCCCCCGATGAGCTGCACAAGGTAAAAAATAATGGCTTATTACCATAGTTGTGGTTTTTGATTATTTGCAATGTTCTTGCTAATATGTTAGGGTTGTGCAGGTGCCGGTGGATGTCCTTGTTGATTCCGATGTCGTGGCCCGTCCTGTTGGCATCGCCCCGGAGATCGATTCCGATGCCGTTGTCCATCCTGTGGACATCACCCCAGAGATCGATTCCGATGTCGCGGTCAGTTCTGTGGACATCGCCTAGAAATCGATTCCCATGCCGCTGTCCGTGCTGTGGTCATTGCCTGAGAGATCAATGACAAGAAATAGTTGGTTGCGCTAATCCTTCAGGGTAGTTTGCATTGCCCTGTGTTTAATTACCAGAACGATGTGTGTTATCAAACCATCTTAGGGCTAGTGCACTGTCTTGTGTGGGTGGATCTTGCTACTTTTGTTTGATAGTGAATCATGCGATGAATCATGCGAACCCTCTCCGAGTTATGGAACCAGATGTATCCTCACCAGCTTTTGATGTAATATATGGCATGCTTAGATGTAAGTTTAAATTGTTTATCATATCAGCAGGGCTTGTTTGATGATTCTTGGTGTTAGTAGGCTAGCTACTGTGCGAGCTATAGTACTTGCAAAACACTCACCGAAGAGAAACGTTGGGGCTTATGAGCTCGTGGTACGCTTATACTTATCCCTCGTCGATCGACCAATAGCCCTAGCTTCTAAAATTGTAGACTTAGCGATCGATCAGACAATAGTTGACATACATTCTGGCCTCATTTGGTTCATAGGGTAGGAAAATCGTAGCAAAAGTACAGAGAGCGTGCAACACAAAATCATAGCAATGTAGAGACGTACTCCCTCCGTTCCAAAATAGATGACCTAGGCGGGCTAGTTTGGCCTAGTGGGTTTCAGTGATATGACGTGGTACAGTGTCGTTCAGTCTTCGCGTGTGGTAGCAGTATTGCGGGTACAGTAAGTTTTCTTGAAGAAGCGTCAACAAAGTCATGATGGTTCCTTCGTCCGAACAACTTACAGTGGGAAAGGTTGGGCCTGTAATACGACCGGGGTAGACCAGGATAATTTTGTGCATGGCAGGTGGACCAGGATGGTCGACGTCCCACATGTCGGTGAATGAAAGTATTCTTTTCGATATAGAGGATGAGCAACGAGTATTCATTGTTTATTTTTGATGAAAGCTATTGTCTCCACTGTTACGACGGAGGAGTGTGAAACACGGCAGCCCAGTGAACTTGGCATGTGCACCACTCCCTCCTTCCTCGTGTAATGCCCAGGTTACAGCTTTTTCTCACTTTCTCTCTATCTATTTCCTCTCAAATGTTTTTTATCTTTATTTTTTTAAGACACAATTATTTTTTTATGCCTTTTTTAGAATTATTTTTTTATACCTAGGAGCACGTGTAGAGACGGGCTCTTGTAGAGCCCACTCCTTGACTTTGTCAATGCCTCTCTCTCCTCCACATAAGGAGTACTACTTGCTATGCATGCATGCGACGGGCAGCTGGCGTCTTGAGGGGCCAGGGCGGTGAGAGCGGGCTCCGGAAGCGGTCCGGACTCCAGCATGGCCCACCGCACATTATCACCATATATTTCTTGGAGTCCGTGTGCGGCGGGCGGGCGATCTCTTCTCCCTCCCCTGTTTCTCTCTTCTCAGCCGACGCCCGCCGAGCGATTAGATTTCGGCTATCGATGGTTTATTCAATTACGGACCCACATGTCAGTGAAATTGCAAGACAACGTGTGTCCCCTCTGGTGAGCGGCGTGCGAGCCGGACTATCTGGGTTGCAACGCGTACGAGTCGTAAGTGTGCCGCCTTTTCCTTTAGAACTTGCGAAGCGTAACATTTTCGCGTGATCGATCGATAGAAATCCAGAACAAAATGATGAGGGCGGTGCTTTCCCGCTCGTTAGGTGGGCTAGTTCGAGTGATATGATGTGCTACAGTGTCGTCCACTTGCTCCATTTTTATGTAAGCAAGAGTTTACACTCTTACGCGGGAGGAGTGCGAAACACCGCGGATTTGATTTTAATCGAGGGATAACTGTTCCCTGCCAAATAATGGAGGATTGTTAGCAATTATAGCATGATAGTTAGGGCATCTCCAGCGCTGGCCCACAAATTTACACCGGCATCTGTCGGAGGACAGTGATGGATGCCATCCGATGCTGCCCGCATACCTTTCGACAACTATATGAACTAACCGGATGAAATTCGTGCAAACAAAGCAAATTTCAAATTAACCGGATGAAATTCATTACATTTCGAAAACTTTTCCTACAAACTAGACGAAATTCATTACATATTTCGCACAAACCGTACTAAAACCTACTGTAAACCTAATCTAAACGATCGCCGGCGCCCGACCACCATGTCCGGCCATGAACCCGAGAAAGCTGGCCATTGCCTTTGCCTCCTCCTCATCCGCCTCGATAACCTCCTCCTCCGGAGCACAAGGTTGTGAAGATTTCTGCCTCCACGTCGCTGTCAAGCGGCTAATCGGCCACAGATGTTTACCCCACCAAGCTTGGCGTCGACTGAGTGGAGTAGCGGTGGCCTTCCCGGGACCAGAGCGGCGGTGACCTACCGTGTACTACTCTTCCTCGCTGCCGGCTGTGCCCGCGCACGCGCGCCAGCTTCATGGTCGTGGCGGCTGAGGGCGACCAGGGGGTGCCGACGATCTCCTTCGTTTGCTCCTGCGACAGTACGTCAAAGAGAGCTTTGGAGCGCGCCCGGAGCGGAGCCGCTGATGTCCCTCGTCTGCTCCTGCGACAGTACATCCAAGAGAGCTTCGGAGCACCAGGAGGCCATCGTTGAAGTGGTTCCTACAGAAGGAAGGGACTGGAAGAGAATAAGTGTGGGTCTTTGGCTATGGCTGGGAGCTAGGGCTCAAGTTAATATAGCGGGCGAATGGCAATGAGCCGCGGCAGGCGGATGGACAACTGGCGCCGAAGTAGGTTCGTCGGGCGTGAATACGGACGCTGCTTCAGTGACTTAACTGCAGATGCGTTTGGGTTACTGACATGTGGGCCCAACGGGCATCTGGCCCGCATGTCAGTGACACACCAATTGCACCTGCAGTTAAGTCCGGTGAATGCGGCATTGACATTCTGAAGAGATGGTTACCGTTTCAGGCGGGAAGCGTGCGCTAGCGATGGAAGGGGTTTCGGTGTGCAGTGGCACTAAGATCGATCGCTCACGATAGTACATACTCACTACCATACTAGCATAGTACCCTCTCTAGCTTAGGCTGTTTTATAGATTGTCATTGTGATGGACGATATACATGAGCAAGGCGGTCCAAGTATGACCGTTGGTGTTGAGCCATGTGAATACATGCTCGGCGTTCGCGTAGGCCTCCATCAAACGTCTAAACAGTAATGTCAGGCACCGCCGGGGCGCGCAGGTGATGGGCTCGCCGTTTGCGTTGCACCATGAGTAGTACTTTGATTTAGAGGGCGACGTGCATGCATTAGCATGCTTTGACAGCGTGAGCGTGAGTGTCTGACGCGAAGTATTTCATTTCCATTTGGCTGACGAGGGTGCGTTGCAGCGACAATTCCGTGGTTTGATTCCCCACATACGCATAATTTTGGTTTTTATAGTATTTCTTTCTCCATTGACAGGTAGGCCCGCGTATCTATATCTATATCTATATCTATATCTATACCTACTATTAAAGGGAGGTGATATTCTTGGTTTCGTCCCGCTTAAAAGTTTTTTCCACGTACGCTCGCTTTGTTGATTTTCACGTTCACGTATGTTCCGTCACGGTAATTACAGAAGTCTCGATCCAACTTTGCATCTGGATCGCCTCGCTGGGCCTTGGCCGGAGCTTTAGCTATTGGGCCTACTCTACTAGCACATAACAACAACAAAATCGGCCTAGGCAGAAATATTACATGGAGCCAGCCCAGACAAAAAAAAAGCGTCTTCACGAGCAATCGAACTCCAGACGTTGCATGTCAAGACCAAAGGACGCAACCAATCATGCTAGGACATCATTGTGTGAAATACCAGGATTGTTCCCTTATTAAATAGTACCACCTCGCTGCTTTACATGTTCTACTCCCAATTTATATTTGTTTGTGATTCAAGATCAGTAAGCAGCCTTGAGAAGTACGAAACAAAGGTGGGCTGACATATGTGGCTTAGATTTAATGGGATGGGATGTGTGACGTGATCTTTTTTTTGTTCTTAAATGTGTGACGTGATCAACGGGCTTAAATAAGGAAGGAGAGAATAATAATGACCCTAAGGAATTATAATACCAGTGGGTACAAAGAAGAAAAGGAGAGTTTTGGAAAAAGGAAGGAATACCATGGTGGCGTGATCAGATGAGGAAAGAGAATATCCTAAGACGAAATACTACCGGGGCGTGATCAGATAAGGAAGGAGATTTTTCTAAAAAATATTGCGCAAAGGAATTACCCAGACATGGCATGCAATTAACTAACACAAAGAAATTAATTAGTTCGGTTATTGAATTATCCCAACTCGCTTTCTTATAACTCGTCGGACCAATTTATATATGTCTACGAACTGAAATTAATAAGCCGCCTCAAGAAGTTGGTCCAGTTTGCTCACAAATATGAGCAGAAAGAAAAGGTGTATGCAGCTTATGTTCGGTCGGCAAGTTGATAACCTCATACCTTAACATTATTTACACTAATAATTATTATTGTCTGTGGTCAATAAAATTATTATTGTGTGTGGTAAACAAGGAAATGCACCGCATGACATGTAAAGACATGATTGGTGTTGAACCACATGAAGTGAATGTGACGGTTGCTACGCACAAAGAATTGCAAGTTAGTGTAGGGAGGGACTCATGAAATCGGCATGGTAGAGTGTAATGACCTAGCTCACCGCATAGGGATTGATAACCTTTTTCGTAAATAGTTACACAAGTGACCACCATCGACAATGATGCCAAAGAGGAGAAGTGACAACATGGATTGCTCGCTAGGGTGTGCGAGAGTTTGTTTCTCCCGTTGCAACGCACGGGCATTTGTGCTAGTATAGATAAAGAACACGAGCTGATGAGGCGCATGCGGACTATTTGACTGGTCAACCAGACAAATACGGAGCTATACGCTGATCCAGTGATCATATAATCACCATATCTCGTATACAATGATCAAAGTGGGCTATCAAGGCAAGTTCGATGACTGCCAATGCATTTTACTCGGTAATAAATGACCAGGATTGAAGGGGAATCCAAATTTTCTTCGTCTTCTGTCCTTGAGCTCTTGACAAACCAATGCACTATACGGTTGTCCGACCACTCCACCCCAGAGCTCTCACCAAGCGTCGTTCATGCCACCGCGCCGCACACTAACCGGTAAGGCAGCGATGGCATACCACCGCACTGAGTTCCTCGCCGCCCACGACCGCACACAAAATGGTAGGGAAGCGATGGCATCCCGCCGTGCCGAGTTCATCGCCGTTCGCGACCTCACAACTATGTGGGAGGAATTTGAAGATGCCAAGGCCGAATGGGCGGTAGAGCAAGAGGAGGCCAAAGCCGCACAGAGGGAGCGGAAAAGTCAGAAAGCACTCAAGAAAAGAGAGGCCCGCCGCCGCAAGAAAGAAAAGGACGCACACGCTGCTGCGGAGAGGTCGGCGGAGATCCAAGCACGGTGGGGTGTCGCCGACAAAGCCCGGAAGGAGAACGATGGCGTCTGGCCAGCATGTGAGAAGTAGTAGTACTAGTAGTTAGTGTGTGTGTGTGTCTGTGTCTGAGTACGAGCATGTACCAATACTACTAGTTACTAATGTAGTTTCTAGAGCAAATTACCAGTACATTAGCCTAGACTAAATGGAAAAATTCCTATCCTAAGCATCAAATGGCATCTCTTTCTCTATAGGAATTGAGATGCATGTCATCTCACTTTCTATGATTTTCATATTCCTATCCTATGAACGAAAGGAGGCCTCTGTTGGAGTAACTACTGTAGCTAGCAGTACTGTTGGTACAATAGTTTTCTTCAAGAAGCAGAATTCAACGAAGTCATGATGGTTCCTTCGTCCGAGAAACTTCAAAGTGGGAAGTGGGCCTGTGATTTGACGGCTCATTAGTCATTGTTACTACGGCGCGATGACCTGGGTGACTCTCCCTTGGAGTTCTGCGTGCATGGCAAGTGGACCAGGATTGTCGACGCCCCACATGTTGGCGAACGGAAGTATTCTTTCCGATATCGAGGAGCAAGGAAACCGCGTGGTATAGTATCACTGCTGATTGGTTCGCAAAAAAATAGTATCACTGCCGATTTATAATTATTTTTTATTTCCGTTGAATGCTAGCGTTTCAACTCTTACGACGAAGGGTGCCAAACACGGCACGTGCTGGATGTCCCACACGTCAGCGAAAGGAGTGGGACATGAACAGCGTGGTAGAGCCCAGCGTAAAAAACAGCGTGGTAGAGCGTCTCCACTTCTGGGTCGGAGACCACACGTAGTAGTACTTAGTGGTATGAACGATACAAAGTGCGACCTGGAGAGAAAGACACGTCTAGTTGGAAGGTCTCGGGGCATACACGTAAACAAATATAAAAGTTAATATGTGCCTCCAACTAATATAGTAGTAGTAGAGTACTTAGGCACGTACTCCATAACATCACCATGCATTGCACGTAAAACATTTAGTGGTAGTACGTAGTAAGAGACAAATGCCGCCCAAGAGTTCCCTTCTTGACCTACTTTTGGGTGTTTGGTAGAGTGTATGGAGGGTGCATGAGTCCAAACTAGTTTAGCACAAATACACTAGAAGCATGCATGAAGACAGCATGCATGAAGAGGGGTGTTGAGTTGAGCAAGCATGAAGAGGGAACAACTATGCTGAGACGAGAACGCAACCAAACACACCCTATATGCCACGCATGTTCATACCATTTGTGCCTTTCTACTTCACTTACTGCGCTACATTACTCAGGTTTGTACGTCCACTCCTGGGTACATGTACGTCTCGTAGTTCCAGTCCCACGTATTCTTCATATAGATGGAACGATCCTTGCATAACACATGCACCTTGATGCTAGATGTCTCGCGTGTTGGCAAAGGGATGAACAAAGCTCACGTAAAAAAATAGAGTGGAAGAACATAGATTCCAGATGACCGAGAAGGAGCAAGGAACCTCGTGGTGGAGTGTCTGCACTCATAATATTTAATATTATTTAGCGATATAAAATTAACCAATCATCTCCACAGTGGACTGGAAGAGTACGAAACACGGCAGCCCAGTGTAGTTACATCATACTAGTAGATGGCTAACCCACGCTATCACCATATTTCTTGGCTTCCGTGCGACACCTATCTCTAGTAATCCAGCAGCCTGTATCGCTTCTCCCTCCTCGTCTCTATCAAAGTGCGGCGGGCTGGCGTTTCTACCGTCTATTGAGGTCGGTTAACTATCACATGTTAGCGACATGCCAAGAGCATTCTAAAAAAAATCCTTTCACGTTCCGTTTCCAAAAAGAAAAAAAAATCCTTTCACGTACGAATTTGCTTGTATGCTTTGAGCAACTTGCATGCCCTATACTGCTCCTGTTTGATACTCTAACTTAGCTAGAGGTTAGACTAACTCATGACTAACCCTGAACTAACAGTAGCCAAAGAGGTGTTTGGGTGACAGGGTTAGATTGACAATAAATGCGCTTCATGGAGAGAGAAAAGTGATTTTTCAGTGGTCCCAATGAGAACTATCTCCAGTTAGCACCTCTTGGGTGGGATAATTTTTTTGGTGGGTTCGGTGCAACTTGCCCCAATTTAAACCCTCATGCTTGGATACTTTAGGGCTATTTGAGCCCCAACTAGCTCAAATTAACTCTAACCCATGGATCCAAACAGGGCCTATGGCCAGTCTCGACGCGGAGCAGTCGCGTGCACCGGGAAGCGGCGCTCTCTCGGCCGTCGCGTCACTTCAAAGCCGGTGCCAGTGAAAGGTCGCCTCCACTCTGGTCGGGCATTAATGCGGCACTGACGCTCCAGGGCGACGCTGACCGTTTCATGCGGGAAGCGCGCGCTGGCAAGGGAGTATAGGTTTTGAACCGTTTCAGGCGTAGTACTGGTAGTTTGCAAAACTACTCAATTATTACACTCAGTTTCCTAAGAAATTGTGGTAAAAAAATGTTACTCCACAGCCCGCTTCCCTTCTCCTTCCTCTTCCACCGCCCGCGCACGTCCGCGGGAAGCGACCGGTCAACCCTTATATAGGAGTGCTAGCATAAAAAGATGCATGCATGACCACTAAAATTTCCATATTAAAGCGCCGGTCCGGCGGGAGTATGGCGTATGTTGTTACCTTCGGACGGCCCATGGCTACCGGGCGACGGCGACTAAAGAAGAGGCGGCGAGAGGGGAATGAATGCAGCTACTGTTTGGGTTCGCCTTCCAACTTAAATAAATGTGCAGCATCACGTGTACCCGCGGGTGCACAAATTGTAACATACGTGTCTGCTTAAGTGGGCATCACGTAACTGGTGTGTGTGAGAGAGAGATTCTGAGAGACAGAGTGCGTGTGTGCGACTCTACTCTTAGGACATGTACTCAACCTTTTGCATCGGGATATAAGTATAATTGTATTTACTTTAGCTAGTTATTTACATGGCCATGTTAACGTGGTTGTGTCAAAAAAATGTCACTTCCTGCTCGTGATTTGCGTTATATAATTACAAGAAAGATTCTCGTGCATTGCACGGAACATCAATACACATTTTTTTACAAACACCTGTTGTGATTGACCCATGCACAATATCTCGAGAATTTTATCAGAAAACTGGTATCTCGAGAATGTCATCAAAAAAATGAAATATGAGAGATAAGGCGAGGAGGAGTGGAGTGTGGTGGTGACTGGTGGTCGGAATGGGCGGAGGCATGGGGATGGACGGCGCCGGCAGGCGGTAGCGGCCTCCATGCATGCTAGATTGTTCCAGAGACTTATTCCTTTTTTAATTGCTGAGCAATGAGGTTGCGGGAGATAATGATGTGGAGAGAGGTGCGGGTATCTTTTGTAAAATTATCATAGTTCGCTTTCTATCCTCAGATGTAGATCATACGGTCTGTATTACAAGATGGCAGGCACACCATCACCGCCAACTTGTTTTTTTATAAGGGTACAGATGATAAGTTTGCTGACTACTAAAGTAAAGTGGAATTTGTCCATGTTATGCAAGTAAATAAAGGTGATTGTTTATCATACGGGTAAGGCTGGATGAAGGGTGGTAGGAACAAATGCTCCGCCTAGAGCATGTGTGTGTGAGATGGAGTCTTAGTGTGTGTGTGTGTGTGAGAGAGAGAGAGGAGAGAGAGAGAGATGGAGTCTTAGTTTGTGTGTGTGTGAGAGAGAGAGAGATGGAGTCTTAGTGTGTGTGGTGGGGTTCATGCGTGCGTGCGTGTGTGTGTGTGTGAGAGAGGGAGAGAGATAGAGAGATGGAGTCTTAGTGTGTGTGGGGGGGGGTGCGTGCGTGTGTGTGTGTCACGGGGTCCTCTGTGGCGGATGAAATTTAAGTGTGCATGGCTTCATCATAGAGAGGTGATGTTTTATGGCAGAGGCCACCAACGATGGGGTGCGAGAGAGAAAATGCCCGTAGAGAGGGAAGAGAAGGTGTGTGCGCGTGAGAGGAGTCGACATCGAGAGAACGTGTTTGTTCGAGAGACACCGAGGAAGACTACTATATATCGATGGTGCATGTAGGCGGGAATTAAACAAAGGGATGGTCTAATTGGTTTCGGGGATATAGGGGAAGAGTGAGAGGCGGAGGGTAGCTAGAAGGAGATTGTTAAGTGTGAGTGTGTGTTTTACCCATCCAGGCAGAAGTTATGTGCACAAAAGAGGAGAACGATTCGATGTGGCGTTAGGAGTGAGGGTAATTAACTTCGTATGGAGACATATAGACCTTGAACGTGCATGTGTGAGAGGTATACATGTATACGTGGGATGTGTGTGTGAGCGCGCATGATCGAGATAAAAGAAAGAAGACATAAGTCATAAGATCAACGACATGGGAGAGACGGATCGGTATGACAATATGCATGCATGTGAGAATGCAGGGAAGAAGGCCCGATAATTGAGCATGTGTTTTTGTATTTAAGAGATAGTGGCGTGGGCTGGAGCATGCATCTATGGCGAGCAGAGGGAGTGAGGCGCAACGATTGTGCAAAAGAGACCAACCTATAAATGCATATGTATATAGATACATATATAGTGTAAGTGATAGGAAGCAAGACTCCGTGCAAGAAAGAAATGTTGACGGAGAAACTACAAATAGATACACAGATGGAGATGCTAGCTAGAGGGACATCCACTAGTTTGGGTGTTGGAGATGGCCGTCGGGTGGTTCAAAGGGTGAAGTTATATATGTGTGTGAGAGGGCACTTGACTGCATGTAGAGAGAAATATATGTAGTGTGTGTGATAGGAATCAAGAGTGAAGGCGAGAAAGAAGGTTGATGGAGAAACAGATAAATAGAAAGATAAAGATGCTAGCTAGTGTGCGTTAGAGATAGGAGTCGAGTGGATCAGAAGGCTGGGTTATGTGTGTGGGTGTTAGAGAGATAGAGAGAGGGTGCATGTGAGTCACATACAAGCAGATATCAGAGAGAAATGAGATCCAGAGAGACGGAGTTTTGTGTCTGCGAGAGAGAAAGATATTTCACAACGAGAGTGATAGCTAGAGAGACATACGAGGGAACGCAAGATATCTCTAGGGAGAGAGGGTGTGTGTGAGTGAGATACAATAGAAAAATGGAGAAATATGAGACCCTGGGAGACAGAGTTTGTGTTTGTGTGTGAGAAAGAGATATTGAAGAGGAAGAGTCATAGGTTCTCATATCTAAGGAGCGAAAGACATCTCTGTATGAGGGGTGTGCGAGTGGCACACATGGGAATAGTAGAGTGAAATGAGACCCGGGGAGACAAAGTTTTGTGTTTGTGTGAGAGAAAGAGACTCCACATGGAGAATCATAGTTAGAGACACATAGCAGGGAGCGAGATATACTTAGAGAGAGATAGAGTGATGAAGGTAGAGGGAGAGAGTACCGTCAGTGTGTTACGAAGATAAAAGATCATTGTCGACATACAAGTAGCACGAGAGATACCTGAGAGACGATGAACGTGTATAGGTCCAGAGAGATAGTCCTATATAAGCATGAGTGATAGCTATATGAGATGAATATCTGGATTAAAGGGGATTCAAATATTTAAACTGGAGATCACGACATCGATAATATTATAAAGCAAATTGGTGTATCAAACATGCATATTCATTTGAATTTGGGCACACGTGTAATGTTATATAGTTTATCAATATTGGTGATCCATAGATTCTTCAATTACAAACAATGCATGGTTTATATGCAATTAATGTCTAAACGGGATTACACTATATGTTGCGTGTGTGAAACACATTATACATGTTTGAGAAGTAAAAAAACCCGCATGAAACACACATTAATTGGAGACAGTTAGCGAGGAATGCATACATTGGATTTCAACATAAAGTGGTTTCAAATATTTGAAAATCCAAATTGATGGATACAACCTTATGAATCTGAGATCATGCCATTTGTAAACCATATTTATGTATAAATGGTGTTGTGCTTTTGAAAGTATATATAAAAAATGATGTATATAGAATGTAATTCCAATTGAAAATGGATCCCACCCGAAAAAATAGAATACAAATGGGATTCGAATTGAGTTGGCACGGTAAACGTGCACTCTGCAAAATTTGAACGAAGCGGGGAAAGTCACAGTAACCGCCCGAAACCAAAATCTGCGAGATGGAAATCACTACTGCCTATCCCTGCCACGCAAAGCCTATCTGCTGGATTTCTATAGGTTTCGATAGGGGTAGGTTTGTAATTTCACCCAAACATGACGTAACCGCCTCTCACCCGGATTCATACATGACGGGCGCCAAAACAGAGTGTGTCCTCGGCCGAAATCGACTCCCTCCCCGATTCATATTCATACACGGTGGACGCCAAAAACAAACTCTTGTTGGCAAATATTCGGTGTATGCGAGCTTACCATCCTATCCCCAACCGACTAATATTGTTGTGATGTAGTAGAAATTTGAAACGGGGGCTAAGTTGGTAAATTTCCTCGCATCTGAGACAAGCGCGCCCTGAATACATGGTTCCCCCTTCCTCTCTACCTCCCTTTTCCCCATTCGTACTCCATGGGCGCCAAAACACCCTCTCCACCCCACCCTCCTCCGTCCGCCGCTGCCCGCCACCCCATCCACCGCCGTCCTCCTCCACCATGCCGGAGCTGATACCCCGACGCTGCCGTCCATTACAAGAGATCGACCTCTCTCATCCACGGCTTCGGACCAGGATCCTTGCATCCCGTCCTCTCGCTTCATCCCCACCGTCGTCCACCTTGCCAGCGCTGCTCCTACGACCGTCTCGTCCACCGCGCCCCGCCGCCACCGTGTACCCTCCTAGATCTGCTTCCATGCCGCCGAAAGCCATTGCTACCGCAGCACCGTCAAATTCTCGGCAGATGCGTACATGGTGCCGTACCAGAGGCGGTACTCTTTCGTATCTGCTCAACTTATTTATCGTAGCAAGAAAATAGATCGACAGTGCTTTACTCTAATTTCTTGTCTTGGTTGTGAAGTTGCCTTTGTCCGGTTTGCACCTTCAGATCTGCCATGGCACGCTTAACACTATCTCCCAATTCTTATGGTTTTCCCCTTTTATATTCCACACTAGTTAAATCACAGTAGACTAAATTTCAAAATTGGGTCAGTCGATTTTTCAGAGCTCGCCGGAGTTCGCCGGTGCGATCGAAGGGGCTCGGGAGGTTGTGGGGCCTCGCCGAACGAAGAAAACTCGATGCGGGTGGGGGTGGGGGCGGGGGTGGGGGTGGCGGAGGAACACAGGCGATGGGGGCCGGTGGTCCGGCCGGCGGCCCGTGCGGTGTTCTGTATGGGAAGAATCAGAGACGAGGAAGAAGAAGGGTTAGGAGACGTAGGATCTTCATCCAACCACCTGAAATGGTCGAGAGACAGCTGGGAGTTGCATTCTTAATGCGCTCTGGTTCATCGTGTGTGGGCACTACGCAACCAACATTTTATTATCCAAAATCTACTTGCTCTTCTTTACCATGCTCTTCCGTTCTTCTTTAATATGTACTCTCTCCGTTCCTAAATACAAGTCTTTGTATAGATTCCACCATGGACTACATATGGAGCAAAATGAGTGAATCTACACTCTAAAATGTATCTGGATACATCTGTGTGTGATCCATAGTGGAAATCTCTACCAAGACTTATATTTTGGAACGGAGGGAGTATGATAGTAGTACAGTATGTTCCTTGTACGGAAGATGAGCAGGGACATTTGCAGTGTAGAGGTCTATATGGTCAGTTGTGATGGACACTTTGAGCCTCTTTGGTTCGTAGGATCTTGTAACATAGGAATGGGATTTGTAGTGGCCTGCCCACTTGAATCCTTTAAGAATAGAAAGGAAATGCGGGGAGCTGTGTCGCCTTTGAGAGTTACACTGATATTAACAGTACCGCACCTTCACTTGAAGAGAGCTGGTATCTGAAGCCTTTCTAGCCGTACCGGCAATACTAGCACATATATTCCAGCATGTTCCACTTTGCTAATTTTACTCTGATGCTTAAGGTTTTCCCATTATATCTACACTATGATCTGTGTAGCTGCTTTGTGTCGCACTAGCAACAGTCCACTCTTGAAGCTAAACACTGCAATGACTTACAAAATTGGCACCAAGGCATTGAGTGCCATTCTGGATGCAATGCAACTCATACGCTCCCCACCTGTTGATTCTTGTTCAGAATATGATCCTAATGACTATTCTAACCTCGAGGAGTCAAAGGCAGATGGCCTGTCCTATTCACCCATCAAGGTGCATGTTCTAATTTGGCAATGTTTTATTGATTGCGGGTATCTTGCATATGTTTTCTTGCATTTCTTCTAATTTGTTGCACCGCCATCTGCTTAGTTTACTCATCATATATGTCGAGATGCCATGCCCATCGATTATCAATACATATTCCATCTGTCATCATACCATGTTTTTCCACTCAAATGATGTTCTTGTGCATCAACATCGAAAAGGAAGAGGGTGATTGCCGAACCTGAAGGAGCACCAGCAAAGTCCTTGAAAAACGTGGTGGTGCCGAAGAAATCAGACAACACCCCACTTATATTGGTTGTTCAACCAGTGACACAAAACGTAGGACCGACTCCAACAGACTGTACCCATACTTCACTGGCCACACCACTAGCCCCACCACAAAGGACCTGCACTCTAGCAAAAGGTATACCGATTTCATTTGCTATAGCACCAGCTGTACCAAAGAAAAATCCCACTCCAACAAAAAGTACAACAAATCCACTGGCCGAAGACCTATCCCAACTGCAGAGATGGCCAATTCATGCAGATTGGAACCCCATTCCATTTATTCCCAGTTTAAAAGACAATGCTTTCAATGTTGTTAGGGACTATGTGCATATATTCCCATCATGGGAAGATTATTGTGAAGAGAAACACCATTTTCACATCTTCCTCTCCAACTTACGTGTAAGTGCTATTATTCATGGTTATTATTTTCCTGTTTTCTGCTGATCGAACACATCAATGATTTACATTACATTGTTGTAACTAGGCGAGGGTCAATCTGGATAGTCATAACGAGCAAAGCTTGCTTGTGCTTTTCAAGGAAGCATTGCAGCAGTATCGGTGTTACCTGAGGAAATCACACTTTGATGGCAAGTCTATAAATGAATTTCCGGTGAAGTCTCATGTGCTAAATTTAGAAGACATTGAATGGAAAAACCTTATTATGCACTGGTCTCGTTCCCAGGATGAGGTACTATCTATGAAATCACATGACAATTTGAATTACTACTTTTCCGCATGTGCCTTACAGATATTTTTTCCAGGAAATCTGCTCGAAGAAGAATTCTAGTTTGACAAGAACGACAGGATACCGCAAATATGCTGCCCGCTGCTTTCCTCTTGTTAGTACTTGTTGTCCTGTATCACTGTACTTGCATACATACCTGGTTCATTATGTGATAGCAGTATGCATGATAGCTTGCTTATCAATTGTTCGCTCCAAATTATCTGATCTGTATGAATGCTTACATTAGTGTAGAATATATCCAATGCCAATGTTTTTTTAGCTCTGCATTGTTCTTGTAAGTACATGTTGTCCCTTATCAGTTTACTTATAATGACAGGTAGTTGTTCATGTACCATCACTCTGCAGCTTATTTTCCTTTGTCCTCCATTTTCTACACATCAAATCTATATTTACTCTTACCATAAGGTTGGTACTGAAGAAGTTTAGTTGTGCATTGCTCTTGGCTATAACTTTTTCCTATATCGCTGCACTTACATTTATGATACTTGGTTATGTAGCATCACTCTTCATCTTATCTTAAATATTCTCCATTTTTTCGTATATTATCACATCTATATTTACTCTTAACAAAATGTAGAATAAAGGCAATGCTTTTGAAGAAGATTCTGTGGTAAACTTCTTGAATTGCCCCCCCCCCCATCAGCATGGACAAGGCCTTTATAGAGCCTGTCTTCACCAATAATGTAAGTTTGTCCATCTCAAGCCTTCAAACTTTGTTGTATATATTTGGCTAGGCATGACTGCAACAGCTGTTTATTTTTGGTGTTTGCATCAAATTGCTTGTTTAAAGTTTATTATGTAGTTCATAAACACAAGTTTGTCCTTTCTCAATTTAAGTTTTCAGTTGTACAACCAAGTTCCTTATTCATACCATGTAAATTAAACTATACAGAGCAAGTGATCTTCTTTTGCACTACATGTATGCTTCTGTTCTTCATCCGTAATCCAATGGTGTGGTGAACCTACCCACTACAACACAATGTCATATTCTGCAATGTCTTAACTATGAACAATGTCATATCATTCTACTATTATTTAAACCGTCTCTTTATTTGCCAATCTAAAATGGTATAAATTGACAGCACACTAACCATTGATACTTATGAGTTCTTGATCTTTAATCCAGTGGTGTCGTGAAGCTCCCAACTCCTTCACAATGTCATTTCCTGCCATGTCTTGACCTGAACAATACCATATTGTGTTAATGCAATTTTAAACTGTGTCACTTTATTCGTGAGTAAGAAATGTGATGAATTGTTAGCACTAATACTTTTATGTGCAAAACCTGTCATCTCTCTGCATGTTTATCTTTCAGAGTGAGGAAGATATAAGTGTTGAACAAGCACAGTCTCATCATCTTGCTCAGGTGCTTGCGCTGCAGCTCCCCAGCAGGGCTAACCTTTCTTGAACTCTATTGAAGTGTTGTCGGTTTTGTATATTATTTTGTCGGCATGTTTATTTGCACTGGTGGCGATCTTTAATGCCTAGTGTATGTAATCTGCTGTCTGCTTGTGCTTTATTACCATAGTGGTGAACTTTGATGCCCAGTGGATGTAATATGCCATAATTTCTTTATTGTATAGTCTAGGTGTTTTTCTTATTCACGATGCTACAGTTATTTTACTGTATATATATCATGTCTTCACAGTAAACCGGCCAAACCGTAAAATTACGGTACATAATCGGGCCGTCATGCACTCACGATGTAGGTTGGGCCTGAAACATGTCGAACAGCTCACGGGTCGGCAGCAGCCCGAAATGAACCTCGGCCCATGATTGCGCGAATCAAATCACGGGCTTTTAACAGGCCAAAATTGGCTCGGTCCTTGTTTGGCCCAATCAGATATCGGCCGCGAGCAGGCCGGATGCAAACCGGGCCGTAGTTAGGCCCAACTATATGACAGGCTTTTAACAGGCCGAAATTAATATATGGACGAAATGTAAAACGGGCCCTTAACAGGACAAAACTAATATCAGGCCGAATTACTAAGTGGGCCTTTAGCAAGTGGGCCCAAAAGCATAGTGTCCAGTTGACGGTCCGAATCTGATATGGGCCATATTTGAGCCCAAAGCCTCTTAAAGGGCCGGACCTGATCTGGGCCGTAATTTGGCCCAGAACGTGGTAGGCTTTTAACGGGTCGGATCCCATATGGGCCACTATTAGGCCCGGAGCGTGGCAGGCCATTAATGGACCGGATCAAATATGGGCCGGCATTTGGCCCAAAACATGGCAGCCAGTTAATGGGCCGGCCTACTAGGGTCCTCAAAATCTTGTGGGCCTACAGCTGGGTCAGCCCATTAATGTCGGCGAAATCTCGTGGGACTTTAGCTGGGCCGGCCCATTATGATCCACAAGAATCTTGTGAGCCTTTACCTGGGTCGGTCCATTATGGCACACAAAAATCTTGTGGGCCTTTACCTGGGCCGGCCCATTATGGCCCACAAAATCTTGTGGGCCTTTAGCTGGGCTAGCCCGTTATGGTCCGCAAAATCTCATGGGCCTTTAGCTGGGCCGGCCCATTATGGTCCGCAAAATCTTGTGGGCCTTCAGTTGGGCTGGCCCATTTAAACTTGATGGGCCGGTCCAAGTGTCAACATATCATAGGCGCGTCTTGCCCATTGGATGAGTGATACCCGTGCCAACGCGGACCTGACACGTGTCTCCTCCAGCCAATGATGATTTTACACATGGAAAATCCCCATTGGTCGGGGCTGTTAATGGGTTATCGGATCCAAAACCCGACCCGATAGCTTAACGGTGTTCCGTTACGGTGGATGCCACGTGTCGGTCACCCTTGACGAAAGCACTTCTGTGACGCGCGATTTATCGTCATGGAAGTGGACACTTCAGTGATGATAATTTTGGTAATGTCATGGAACACTTCTACGACAGCACAAGTATGACTATCTTGATTCTATCATAAAATCGTCATCGATGTACATGCATGACAGAAAACGCGACATACTGTGACAAACACATATCATCACGGAAGTGTATTTTTTTGTAGTGGTGCCCGAGCTGCTCAGAGGAGTAGTCAATGAAATAGGGGAACTAGAACTGGCTGGAATATAAGGAGTAAATCCCAGAGAGGATGGAGTAGTGGCAGATCTAGTAGTGACCAAAGCAGCGGCTAAAGCAGTATGGGCATGAGTCGGCTCTCGAGCCAGATCATGGATCATAAGATAGCTAGTAGTGACATAACGAGCAAGGTGGCTAGCAACACTATCAGACTCCGGATCAATGATAGGGAAACGGACACGACCATTGTCGTGTAGAGAAGGGTAGTAATAGAAACCTGGGTGGTTCTGCATTCGGACCTCATTGTAGCAAAGCTCGACAAGGACCTCGAATGCAGCAAATTAGACAGCCTGAGAAGCGGTAGAGGCGTAACCGCTCCGAGAGGTACAAATGTAAGAGCTGGAATCGGAACTAGTGCGCAGAGTAACCACTGCGTGATACTCATACACTGAATCAGCTAGACGCTCCCGGTACACACGATAGACTGGATCGTCTCCGAGGGGGTACAGCCGATGCCACACGTTGTGAAGGAGGTGCGGTGACGTGTACGGCATCAGTTGCAACTGGCACGGATACGGCACCAGAGCCATCTACACTCACAACCATTAGCAGGTTAGCATAAAAAAATATAAATCAGGTGCATGCAATGCAACAACCAGCTCCAAATGCTACCGGCACTCAACTTAAACTCGTGCCTAGCGTCCAGTTAACACGTCGTAGTCTAGCGTGGCCTAAAGTCAGCGCGGCTCTGATACCAAGTGTTGTGGCACCTCGGCTCAGAGCGACCGGTTTACCATGCATTGCCAACCCAGAGACCATGTCGTCTGGCAACACACAACATCTTGGTACAGAAAATAACCGCTTTATTGATGCTAGCGGATCAGAGTTTATATTACAACAGGGGTCGAGGCCAAGCGGCACACACGGTGCGGCTGAACAATATGTACATTATTTAGTGAACATAAAGGGGCCTCGATCATAACAACTACACGGCAGCAGAACAACATCGTAGCGAAACTCCATAGCACAGGGACACCGATGTGGACACAATCTAGACTCGAGCAGCACTCCTTTCCAACGAGACTTTCCTGAAATCTAGCATGACACGCCAGGTCAGTACATTGAATGTACTTGCAAGCTCACAATAGGCATAATCATAATGACAAACAATATCATGATAATTAACCAATTAATAATGCAATAATGTCCCAACATGCTGCGATCATGCTCTTGTAATAAACGTCCCTCGGGACCGACTTACCAACCGTGATCGTTCTCGGATCACAAACAAACCACCTTCGTGGCCTTGACAAGAGTAACTTGTGATCCTTACGGCGATCACAACCATGACCAATATTTGGTCTTGAACATCTCGATGGCCTTTCCGCCGTCATCAACAATGCAAAGTTCATAACTTAGTGTGCAAATTTATTAAACGTTGACTCATGGTGGGACCTACTACGAGGCGTCTGTGATCGTGCACTCGGTTATCGATAGATTATACACTCTGTAGAGGTAGCACACTATACCCACACCACGGAACCCATGGCCTCGCACTCCCATTCGGGTGGACCAACGGCATTCCGACGAAACCCCTCCATTGCCATGACACTCTCCCGACCACTCCGACCCAATCCCCAACGGGCTAGTCCTGGGTGGCCCCGTGTCTACCAAAGACACAACGACCACCGTCGTGGCCAAAATGATTCCACTCGGGGACCCGGTACCATAATCTCAACAACGGGCACACAAGGTTATGCCTGCTTATCGGGCCAGGGTAAGCATGCCCATAACCTTCCCTAGTTGGAGGCACCGACCAGAGGCATCTCAATGGACCGAATCAAGGCCTTCCCACAAAGGCAAATGTGGTTGCACTGGGAAAAACTCGATTCAGCGGCACCATGACCCAGTCAACGATATATTCAAGTTGAGTTATAGCCAGGTTCAACTTAAAATGAAAATGACCGATGTCATAGCATGCCATGAAATGCAATACTACACATGCATCACATATTAACGAAAATGACTTATGTCAACCATATTCACACTAAGCATAAACATCAACACCTTATATTACTTTCCTGGTCAGGGTAACTCACACTTTAACAAGATATTTTGTGGCAAGTTTTATTATTTTTCTCATGCAAGAAAAAACTTCGATTAATTTCTCATATGCATAGCAAAAATTATACTATCATCACCACAAGCAAATCCTAATTTCTTTACCAACCAAGTTAGGTTCAAACATTCTGTACATCAAGCAAAGTGGCTAAACAAGCACTTGACAACATAAGTTTCTAGCAAATTTTACTATTTTATTTGTGCAAGAAAATAACTATAAGTAATTACTCATATGCATAACAAATCATTTTATCATTACCACAAGTAGATCTTAGCTTTTGTTAGCAACTAAACTAGTTTCAAACATTCTATAAATCAAGCATAATAACTAACAAACACTTAACAAAATATAAATAACATAATAGTTATTTAAATGCATGGATTAATCATTTCATTCAAGTAAGAAAATCATAAATATTGAAATGACACCATGAAAATTTTGTTGTGGCTTGCCTTAGTGCAGATAAGGTTCACAAGCCTTCTCGTGATCCTCAAGACAAGCCTCACCCTCTAAAAATAATTTTAAGCACAAGAAGAAAATATCAAGAACACTTCTGAAAATCACCAGAAATTCTAGACAGCTCAGAAAAATCTCATTTTTGGTGAGCTGCTAGATTTCTTTGCAAAGAACATAATGCAAAAGGAATCAATTCATTTGGACTTATGGTTGAAGAGTTATAGCTGTTTGAAGCTCTCTGGAAATTAGCTGAATTTGAATTTAAATAAAACAGACTAGGGGGTGACGTCGAAGGCGTAAAGCCTCAGGGCGCCACCACTCGTACCGCTTCATGCGCGTACGCATTGGCTAACTAGCGGGCCCTGCTAGTCAGGTGTGGTGGAGGGGGAGAAGGAAACAGAGGGGGTCGCGGCTTCGCCGGAGCTCTTGCCGGTGACGAGGGCTCCTTGACCAAAACGAGAGGGAGGGATTGAGGCGCACCTGCCTATACACGTAGCGTAGCTAGGGGTGGTCGGACGGCGTCGGAATCGACCTCGCAAGCGGAGGCAGAGAGCGGTGGTCGCCGGAGATGAGGAAGACGGTGAGCAGAGGCAACTTCAGGGGCTCCAGCGGGACGGAACGGCTTCACCGGAGAGAGATGGAGGCCCTGGAAGGATCGCCCGAGCCTGGGAGGGGCTGGAGCTACCGCGATGACCCAAGGGGATCACCGGCAAGCTCGAGCTCGGGGATGGTGGCCCGCGGCCTGCCCGGCCAGGCTACGACTATCTACACGTTTGTGGAGTGTGTGGGAGTGGAAGATGGTGCTCGAGGAGCCTGGGGGTGGGTCCTTTTATAGGCGAGCGTCGGGTTGGATCGGGGCTCCGCCGGCGACACCTGGACATTGCGCCCAGCGACGAGCGACATCAGTGAGAGGGGAGAAGGCGACGCAGCTCACGCGGGGACTGTGGGCGAACGGGGACGAGCACAGGATCAAGAGGAAGGCTGCGAGCACAGTGTAGAGCGCAGTGTGGCGTTGGCCGGACCATGCCCGTGCTCCCTGCGGCAAGCTCCAGCATCGGCGAGCGCTAGGGGGAGTTAATGGCGTTGAGATGAGGATGGTGGCGAAGTTTGGCACGCTCGGGCAGACGGGGGAAGCGAGCACGCGCGAACAGAGCGCTCGGCGGCACTCAGAGCGCGTCGACAAGCATGCTGGCATCATGGACATGTGTGGTCACCGTGTGAACTCTTCCCTCAGGCCGACCAACATCCAAAGATCTTGTCTGGCTTGTTGTTCGTGGTAGTTTTCAAGATTACCACACTTTGGTTTGGCTCCAGATGCAATAGAGAAGATTTTACAAGCCAGGTAAGTTTCTGATCAGTAACTTTGAGATGTTACTGAGGTCAAATGGCTGGGAGTTGGGGGTTCTGCTTTGGAGGCTAGCCATCATCTACTAAGGTGATGATGCACAAGAAAATTCAGGCACAATGGAGCAAGTAAAATGGTAGTTGCTGTAGAAACCACCATTTTTGTCCAGAACAGAAAATATTTTCTGTAGCAAAAATATTCCAAAAAGTGATGAAATATTTTTGCTCGGGAAGGTGTCCTAGGGTTTAAAGAATATTTGTGAATTTTCTCAGATTTTTGTGGGCAAGAAAAATTAGGGTTTCTTCGGAGCTCATTGAACTAGCTAGGGTTTTAGAGAGGAAAATGAATATTTTTCATTTAAGAAAAATATTCCCAAGATTATTTTGAGGTGGTTCAGAAGGGGAATGATGATTAGAGAGGGGAATGATGCACTTCGGTGAAAGCCAAGGGTACCCAAGTGTTTAAGTCCATATGAAAAGATTCAAATACTCCAAATTTCAAACTAAAGCCAAATGAAAATCAGGCAAATAAGAGAGGGCAAAAATTAGGCGGTCACAAATAGCGAGGTGTTCGACACATAGATTGTCTTCGGTATTGCAAGGCGGGTTCCTTTAATGATTTCCAAGTAGTGTATTCGGCCGTAGATTCAATGTCTCCCCTCGGCTTCTGCGCGCTTAATGTCCTCGTTTTCCACGTGTCGAGCGAATGCGGACAGTCAGGGTATTTTTTGCAAGTAACACCCCAGCCCTCCAAGGAAGAGCATCTATTTAAAGAGCATGGATATCAGATCCTTTCGGCACCAAGCGGAGAAAATCCTCAGAGACCGCTAGGCAAGACCATTCCAACATGGCCAACATTCTCAGCTCCTCTCCCTGTTCCAACCTAGAGAGAGGCGAGTGGGAGAGGTGCTTTGTGTCCCATAGCCGATTGGCGAAGCTGCAAACGTAGGGATTTCTCCCTCCGGCAGATCTGGTCCCTGTTCGAGCAGGGTTGACCTCCTTCAATGGCAAAACCCAGGCGGAGGATTCTCCCAATCCGTCTACGGGAAAACGAGTGTGCTTCGTCCCCTATCTGCTGAGGGCACTATAAAAAAATACACTTCCATGATGATACGTGTTTGTCACAGTAGGTCGCATTTTTTGTCATGCATGTACATCCATGACAAATTTATGACAGAATCAAGATAGTCATGCATGTGCTGTCGTAGAAGTGTTCCTACCAAAATTATCATCGCGGAACTGTCCACTTCCATGACGATAAATCGCGCGTCACAGAAGTGCTTTCGTCAAGGGTGACCGACACGTGGCATCCACCATAACAGAACGCCGTTAAGCTATCGGGTCGGGTTTTGGATCCGATAACCCATTAACAGCCCGACCAATGGGGATTTTCCACGTGTAAAATCATCATTGGCTGGAGGAGACACGTGTCGGGTCCGCATTGGCATAGGTGTCACTCATCCAATGGGCGAGACGTGCCTATGATATGTTGACACGTGGACCGGCCCATCAAGTTTGAATGGGCCGGCCCAACTGAAGGCCCATAAAATTTTGCGGACCATAATGGGCCGGCCCAGCTAAAGGCCCATGAGATTTTGCGGACCATAATGGGCTGGCCCAGCTAAAGGCCCACAAGATTTTGCGGGCCATAATGGGCCGGCCCAGGTAAAGGCCCAAAAGATTTTTGTGTGCCATAATGGGCCGGCCCAGGTAAAGGCCCACGAGATTCTTACGGATCATAATGGGCCGGCCCAGCTAAAGGCCCACGAGATTTAGCCGACATTAATGGGCTGGCCCAGCTGTAGGCCCACAAGATTTTGAGGACCCTAGTAGGCCGGCCCATTAACTGGCTGCCATGTTTTGGGCCAAATGTCGGCCCATATTTGATCCGGTCCATTAATGGCCTGCCATGCTCCGGGCCTAATAGTGGCCCATATGAGATCCGGCCCGTTAAATGCCTACCACGTTCTGGGCCAAATTACGGCCCAGATCAGGTCTGGCCCTTTAAGAGGCTTTGGGCTCAATTATGGCCCATATCAGATTCGGCCCGTCAACTGGACACTATACTTTTGGGCCCACTTGCTAAAGGCCCACTTAGTAATTCGACCTGATATTAGTTTTGGCCTGTTAAGGGCCCGTTTAACATTTCGTCCCTATATTAATTTCGGCCTGTTAAAAGCCCGTCATATACTTGGGTCTAACTACGGCCCGGTTTGCATCCGGCCTGCTCGCAGCCGATATCTGATTGGGCCAAACAAGGACCGAGACAATTTTGGCCTGTTAAAAGCCTGTGATTTGATTCGCACAATCATGGGCCGGGGTTCATTTCGGGCTGCTGCCGGCGCGTGAGCTGTTCGACACGTTTCAGGCCCAACCTACATCGTGATTGCATGATGGCCCGATTATGTACCGTAATTTTATGGTTTGGCTGGTTTACTGCAAAGACATGATATATATACTATAAAATAACTATAGCATCATGAATAAGAAAAAACCTGGGCTATACAATAAAGAAATTACGTCATATTACATCCACTGGGCATCAAAGTTCGCCACTATGATAATAAAGCACAAGAAGATAGCAGATTACATACACTGGGCATCAAAGATCGCCACCAGTGCAAATAAACATGCCGATAAAATAATATACAAAACCGACAGCACTTCAATAGAGTTCAAGAAAGGTTAGCCCTGCTGGGGAGCTGCAGCGCAAGCAGCTGAGCAAGATGATGAGACTGCGCTTGTTCAACACTTATATCTTCCTCACTCTGAAAGATAAACAAGCAGAGAGATGACAGGTTTTGCACATAAAAGTATTAGTGCTGACAATTCATCACATTTCTTACTGACGAATAAAGTGACACAGTTTAAAATTGCATTAACACAATATGGTATTGCTCAGGTCAAGACATGGCAGGAAATGACATTGTGAAGGAGTTGGCAGCTTCACGACACCACTGGATTAAAGATCAAGAACTCATAAGTATCAATGGTTAGTGTGCTGTCAATTTATACCATTTCAGATTGGCAAATAAAGAGACAGTTTAAATAATAGTAGAATATATGACATTGTTCATAGTTAAGACATTGCAGAATATGACATTGTGCTGTAGTGGGTAGGTTCACCACACCATTGGATTACGGATGAAGAACAGAAGCATACATGCAGTGCAAAAGAAGATCACTTGCTCTGTATAGTTTAATTTAAATGATATGAAGAAGGAACTTGGTTGTACAACTGAAAACTTAAATTGAGAAAGGACAAACTTGTGTTTATGAACTACATAATAAACTTTAAACAAGCAATTTGATGCAAACACCAAAAATAAACAGCTGTTGCAGTCATGCCTAACCAAATATATACAACAAAGTTTGAAGGCTTGAGATGGACAAACTTACATTATTGGTGAAGACAGGCTCTATAAAGGCCTTGTCCATGCTGATGGGGGGGCAATTCAAGAAGTTTACCACAGAATCTTCTTCAAAAGCATTGCCTTTATTCTACATTTTGTTAAGAGTAAATATAGATTTGATAATATATGAAAAAATGGAGAATATTTAAGATAAGATGAAGAGTGATGCTACATAACCAAGTAGCTATAAATGTAAGTGCAGCGATACAGGCAAAAGGTACAGCCTAGAGCAATGCACAGCTAAACTTCTTCAGTACCAACCTTATGGTAAGAGTAAACATAGATCTGATGTGTAGAAAATGGAGGGCAAAGGAAAATAAGCTGCAGAGTGATGGTACATGAACAACTACCTGTCATTATAAGTACACTGATAAAGGACAACATGTACTTACAAGAACAATGCAGAGCTAAAAAAACATTGGCATTGGATATATTCTACACTAATGTAACCATTCATACATATCAGATAATTTGGAGCGAACAATTGATAAGCAAGCTATCATGCATACTGCTATCACATAATGAACTAGGTATGTATGCAAGTACAGTGATACAGGACAACATGTACTAACAAGAGCAAAGCAGCGGGCAGCATATTTGCGGTATCCTGTCGTTCTTGTCAAACCGGAATTCTTCTTCGAGTAGATTTCCTGAAAAAAAGATATGTAAGGCAGATGCGGAAAAGTAGAAGTTCAAATTGTCATGTGATTTCATAGACAGTACATCATCCTGGGAACGAGAGCAGTGCATAACAAGGTTTTTCCATTCAATGTCTTCTAAATTTAGCATAGGAGACTTCACCGGAAATTCATTTATAGACTTGCCATCCAAGTGTGATTTCCTCAGGTAACACTGATACTGCTGCAATGCTTCCTTGAAAAGCACAAGCAAGC
Source organism: Triticum dicoccoides (assembly GCF_002162155.2). Lineage (NCBI taxonomy): Eukaryota > Viridiplantae > Streptophyta > Magnoliopsida > Poales > Poaceae > Triticum > Triticum dicoccoides. The sequence continues at coordinate 571,382,254 of NC_041390.1, read as the reverse complement.
TTTGCTCGTCATGACCATCCAGATTGACCCTCGCCTAGTTACACCAATGTAATGTAAATCATTGATGTGTTCAATCAGCAGAAAATAGGAAAATAATAACCATGAATAATAGCACTTACACGTAAGTTGGACAGGAAGATGTGAAAATGGTGTTTGTCTTCACAATAATCTTCCCATGATGGGAATATATGCATGTAGTCGCTAACAACATTGAAAGCATTGTCTTTTAAACTGGGTATAAATGGAATGGGGTTCCAATCTACAGGAATTGGCCGTCTCTGTAATTCGGATAGGTCTTCGGCCGGTGGACTTGCTGTACTTTTTGCTGGAGTGGGATTTTTCTGTGGTACAGCTGGTGCCATGGCAAATGAAATCAATATACCTTTTGCTGGAGTGCAGGTCCTGTGTGGTGGGGCTAGTTGTGTGGCCAGTGAAGTATGGGTACAGTTTGCTGGAGTCGGTCCTACGTTTTGTGTCACTGGTTGTAGAGCCAATATAAGTGGGGTGCTGTCTGATTTCTCCGGCAGCATCACGATTTTCAAGGACTTTGCTGGTGCTCCTTCCGGCTCGGCAATCACCCTATTCCTTTTTGATGTCTGATGCGCAAGAACATCATTTGAATGGAAAAACATGTTATGATGAGAGATGGAATATGTATTGATAATGGATGGGCATGGCATCTCGACATATATGATGAGTAAACTAAGCAGATGGCGGTGCAACAAAGTAGAAGAAATGCAAGACAACATATGCAAGATACCCACAATCAATAAAACATTGCCAAATTAGAACAGGCACCTTGATGGGTGAACAGGACAGGCCATCTGCCTTTGACTCCTGAGGTTAGAATAGTCATTAGGATCATATTCTGAACAAGAATCAACAGGTGGGAGCGTATGAGTTTCATTGCATCCAGAATGGCACTCAATGCCTTGGTGCCAATTTTGTAAGTCATTGAAGTGTTTAGCTTCAAGAGTGGACTGCTGCTACTACGACACAAAGCAGCTATACAGATCATAGTGTAGATATAAAGGGAAAACCTTAAGCATCAGAGTAAAATCAGCAAAGTGGAACTTGCTGGAAAATATGTGCTAGTATTGCCGGTACGGCTAGAAAGGCTTCGGATACCAACTCTCTTCAAGTGAAGGTGCGGTACTGTTAATATCACTGTAACTCTCAAAGGCGACACAGCTCCCCGCGTTTCCTTGCTATTCTTATAGGATTCAAGTGGGCAGGCCACTACAAATCCTATTCCTATGGTTACAAGATCCTACGAATCAATGAGGCTCAAAGTGTCCGTCACAACCGACCGTGTAGACCTCTACACTGCAAATGTCCCTGCTCATCTTCAGTACAAGGAACATACTGTACTACTATCATACTCCCTCTGTTCCAAAATATAAGTCTTGGTAGAGATTTCCACTATGGATCACACACAGATGTATCCAGATACATTTTAGAGTGTAGATTCACTCACTTTGCTCCATATGTAGTTCATGGTGGAATCTATATAGAGACTTGTATTTAGGAACGGAGAGAGTACATATTAAAGAAGAACGGAAGAGGAACATGGTAAAGAAGAGCAAGCAGATTTTGGGTAATAAAATGTTGGTTGCGCAGTGCCCACACACGATGAACCAGAGCGCATTAAGAATGCAACTCCCAGCTGTCTCTCGACCATTTCAGGCGGTTGGATGAAGATCCTACGTCTCCTAACCCTTCTTCTTCCTCGTCTCTGATTCTTCCCATACAAAACACCGCACGGGCCACCGGCCGGACCATCAGCCCCCACCGCTTGTGTTCCTCCGCCACCCCCACCCCCACCCCCGCCCCAACCCCCACCCGCGTCGAGTTTTGTTCGTTCGGTGAGGCCCCACAACCACCCAAGCCCCTTCGATCGCACCGGCGAACTCTGACGAGCTTTGAAAAATCGACTGACCTAATTTTGAAATTTAGTCTACTGTGATTTAACTAGTGTGGAATATAAAAGGGGAAAACCATAAGCATTGGGAGTATAGTGTTGAGCGTGCCATGGCAGATCTGAAGGCGCAAACCGGACAAAGGCAACTTCACAACCAAGACAAGAAATCAGAGTAAAGCAGTGGCGATCTATTTTCTTGCTGTGATAAATTAGTTGAGCAGACACGAGAGAGTACCGCCTCTGGTGTGGCTCCGTGTATGCATCTGCTGAGAATTTGACAGTGCTGCGGTAGCAATGGCTGTCGGCGGCGTGGAAGCAGATCTAGGAGGGTATACGGTGGCGGTGGGGCACGGTGGACGAGACGGTCGTAGGAGCGGCGCCGGCAAGGTGGACGATGGCGGGGATGAAGCGAGAGGACGGGATGCAAGGATCCCGGTCCGAAGGCGTGGATGAGAGAGGTCGATCTCTTGTAATGCACGGCGGCGTCGGGGTATCAGCTCCGGCATGGTGGAGGAGGACGGCAGTGGATGGGGTGGTGGACGGCGGCGGACAGAGGACGGTGGGGTGGAGAGGGTGTTTTGGCGCCCACGGAGTACGAATGGGGAAAAGGGAGGTAGAGAGGAAGGGGGAACCATGTATTCAGGGTGCGCTTGTCTCAAATGCGAGGAAATTTACAAACTTAGCCCCCGTTTCAAATTTCTACTACATCACAGCAACATTAGTCGGTTGGGGATAGGACGGTAATCTCGCATACACCGAATATTTGCCGACGAGAGTTTGTTTTTGGCGCCCACCGTGTATGAATATGATTCGGGGAGGGAGTCGATTTCGGCCGAGGACACACTGTGTTTTGGTGCCTACCGTGTATGAATCCGGGTGAGAGGCGGCTACGTCACGTTTGGGTGAAATTACGAACCTACCCCTATCGAAACCTATAGAAATCCAGCAGATAGGCTTTGCGTGGCAGGGATAGGCAGTAGTGATTTCCATCTCGCAGATTTTGGTTTCGGGCGGTTACTGCGACTTTCCCCGCTTCGTTCAAATTTTGCAGAGTGCATGTTTACCGTGCCAACTCAATTCGAATCTCGTTTGTATTCTATTTTTTTCGGGCGGGATCCATTTTCAATTGGAATTACATTCTATATACATCATTTTTATATATACTTTCAAAGGCACAACAAAGAATTCTGCTCCTTTATATGTATAATATGATTTACAAATACAACGATCTCGAACTCTTAAGGTTGAATTCGAATTTTTTTAACCAAATTATGTTCTACTAAAATGTATGGATTAGTAATATCTACATATTAAATAACATAGATGTGCGTGAATTCATATGAGTATGCATGTTTGATAGATCAATTTTGGTTTGAGTATGGATTACATGTATCATCATCTCGAATTCAAATATTTGAATCCCTTTTTTGTTCACTCCTTTCACGCCCATCTCTCTCGCATGGATGCTCCTTCAGGTAGCTATCACTCTCTTTTCTCCATCTCACCCGCATGCTCACTTCATGTTTCTCCTGTCATCGCAAACATGGTCTCTCGACGTCTCCCTTGAGAAGTGTCACACTCTCCCTATCATTATACATTACACGGTTTTCATTATCTCTCACGTCTCTACTGTTCTCTGGTATCACTCGGTACCTAAGCTTTCTTTTTCACGCCACACACACAGTCTCCACTCGTCTTTCACTTTGTCTTTCTCTCTATGGGGTTCTCTCACACACCCTATATGTCTCTACATATGACTCACACAACTAAAATTACTCTCTCTCTCTCTCTCTCTCTCTCTCTCTCTCTCTCCTGTAGACACAACATTTGTTGCGGTCTCCTTTTCATCTCCATCCCAGACTGACATTATTCATTTGTTTACCAATCAGACAACCCCGACTACCGTCTCCTCTCTCTCTCTTACAGACACGCACACACAACTCCTGCTTCCACTCCCCTTCCCGACTACCGTCTCTCTCTCACACACACAAAACTCTCGCCTTCGCACCCCAACTCGTATTTCACTCACAAACATTTATTGACTAGCTAGCCTCTAGATAGGTTTATACACCCGCACACTAGTGCTTCCAGCATCGCATACATGTCTCTCTCTCGCTCCTTGTATCTATGTAGATTTTTCTTCCCTTCTTGAGACACGCCCTCTCGATCATGCACACACACACTATCGCCTCATTTTAAGCTGATACCTATCGCACACACACTCCTTGTGTCTTTGTCACACATGCACTCCGTCCTCCTCCACTCTCCCTCTCTCTCACACACACATGGGCTTTTTGCAACAACTAGCAAGATGCCCATGCGTTGCACGGAACATCAAGATGCATTTGTATGAGTAGTTTATCTTGTGGGGGAAAAGGATGAAACGAGGGAAGGCCTTATTTGCAAATGTGGAGAGGGGTGTGGGTATCTTTTTGCAAAATTGCCATAGTTTCCATCCTATCCGTCAGATATAGATCGGATGGCCTATATTGCAGGATGGCAGGCACACGATCATCACTGACAATGCTTTTTATAAGAGTAGGGAAAGAAAATAGAGTTGGTGATGATGGTGGGCCTGCCATCCTGCAATGTAGGTTGTCCGATTTATATCTGACGGATAGGAAGGAAAATATGGCAATTTACCCGTGAAGGAAATATGCCCTAGAGGCAATAATAAAGTTATTATTTATTTCCTTATATCATGATAAATGTTTATTATTCATGCTAGAATTGTATTATCGGGAAACATAATACTTGTGTGAATACATAGACAAACAAAGTGTCACTAGTATGCCTCTACTTGACTAGCTCGTTAATCAAAGAGGGTTATGTTTCCTAACCATGAACAATGAGTTGTTATTTGATTAACGGGATCACATCATTAAGTGAACGATCTGATTGACATGACCCATTCCATTAGCTTAGCACCCGATCGTTTAGTATGTTGCTATTGCTTTCTTCATGACTTATACATGTTCCTATGACTATGAGATTATGCAACTCCCATTTGCCGGAGGAACACTTTGTGTGCTACCAAACGTCACAACATAACTGGGTGATTATAAAGGAGCTCTACAGGTGTCTCCAAAGGTACATGTTGGGTTGGCGTATTTCGAGATTAGGATTTGTCACTCCGATTGTCGGAGAGGTATCTCTGGGCCCTCTCGGTAATGCACATCACTTAAGCCTTGCAAGCATTGCAACTAATGAGTTAGTTGCGGGATGATGTATTACAGAATGAGTAAAGAGACTTGCCGGTAACGAGATTGAACTAGGTATTGGAATACCGACGATCGAATCTCGGGCAAGTAACATACCGATGACAAAGGGAACAACGTATGTTGTTATGCGGTCTGACCGATAAAGATCTTCGTAGAATATGTAGGAGCCAATATGAGCATCCAGGTTCCGCTATTGGTTATTGACCGGAGACGTGTCTCGGTCATGTCTACATTGGTCTCGAACCCGTAGGGTCCGCACGCTTAAGGTTACGATGACAGTTATATTATGAGTTTATGCATTTTGATGTACCGAAGTTTGTTAGGAGTCCCGGATGTGATCACGGACATGACGAGGAGTCTCGAAATGGTCGAGACATAAAGATTGATATATTGGAAGCCTATGTTTGGATATCGGAAGTGTTCCGGGTGAAATCGGGATTTTACCGGAGTACCGGGAGGTTACCGGAACCCCCCGGGAGCTATATGGGCCATAGTGGGCCTTAGTGGAAAAGAGAAGGGGCTGCCCAAAGTGGGCCGCGCGCCCCTCCCCTCCCTTGGTCCGAATAGGACAAGGAGAGGGGGTCGGCCACCCTCTCTCTTTTCCCCCCTCCGCGAATCCTATTCCAACTAGGATTGGGGAGGGGGGGAATCATACTCCCAGAGGGAGTAGGACTCTCCTGGCGCGCCTCTCCTAGGCCGGCCGCACCCCCCCCCCTTGGTCCTTTATATACTGAGGCAGGGGAACCCCAGAAACACACAAGTTGATCCACGTGATCTTATTCTTAGCCGTGTGCGGCGCCCCCAGCCACCATAGTCCTCGATAATATTGTAGCGGTGCTTAGGCGAAGCCCTGCGACAGTAGAACATCAAGATCATCACCACGCCGTCGTGCTGACGGAACTCTTCCCCGACACTTTGCTGGATCGGAGTCCGGGGATCGTCATCGAGCTGAACGTGTGCTAAAACTCGGAGGTGCCGTAGTTTCGGTGCTTGATCGGTCGGGCCGTGAAGACGTACGACTACATCAACCAAACGCTTCCGTTGTCGATCTACGAGGTACGTAGATCACACTCTCCCCTCGTTGCTATGCATCACCATGATCTTGCGTGTGCGTAGGAAATTTTTTGAAATTACTACGTTCCCCAACAGTGGCATCCGAGCCTAGGTTTTATATGTTGATGTTATATGCACGAGTAGAACACAAGTGAGTTGTGGGCGATATAAGTCATACTGCTTACCAGCATGTCATACTTTGGTTTGGCGGTATTGTTGGACGAAGCGGCCCAGACCAACATTACGCGTACGCTTACGCGAGACCGGTTCTCCCGACGTGCTTTGCACAGAGGTGGCTTGTGGGTGACAGTTTCTCCAACTTTAGTTGAACCAAGTGTGGCTACGCCCGGTCCTTGCGAAGGTTAAAACAGCACCAACTTGACAAACTATTGTTGTGGTTTTGATGCGTAGGTAAGATTAGTTCTTGCTTAAGCCTGTAGCAGCCACGTAAAACTTGCAACAACAAAGTAGAGGACGTCTAACTTGTTTTTGCAGGGCATGTTGTGACGTGATATGGTCAAGACATGATGCTGAATTTTATTGTATGAGATGATCATGTTTTGTAACCAAGTTATCGGCAACTGGCAGGAGCCATATGGTTGTCGCTTTATTGTAGGCAATGCAATCGCGATGTAATGCTTTACTTTATCACTAAGCGGTAGCGATAGTCGTGGAAGCACAAGCTTGGCGAGACGACAACGATGCTACGATGGAGATCAAGGTGTCACGCCGGTGACGATGGTGATCACGACGGTGCTTCGGAGATGGAGATCACAAGCACAAGATGATGATGGCCATATCATATCACTTATATTGATTGCATGTGATGTTTATCTTTTATGCATCTTATCTTGCTTTGATTGACGGTAGCATTATAAGATGATCTCTCACTAATTATCAAGAAGTGTTCTCCCTGAGTATGCACCGTTGCGAAAGTTCTTCGTGCTGAGACACCACGTGATGATCGGGTGTGATAGGCTCTACGTTCAAATACAACGGGTGCAAAACAGTTGCACACGCGGAATACTCAGGTTATACTTGACGAGCCAAGCATATACAGATATGGCCTCGGAACACGGAGACCGAAAGGTCGAGCGTGAATCATATAGTAGATATGATCAACATAGTGATGTTCACCAATGAAACTACTCCATCTCACGTGATGATCGGACATGGTTTAGTTGATTTGGATCACGTAATCACTTAGAGGATTAGAGGGATGTCTATCTAAGTGGGAGTTCTTTAAGTAAATTAACTGAACTTAAATTTATCATGAAACTTAGTACCTGATAAGTATCTTGCTTGTTTATGCTTGATTGTAGATAGATGGCTCGTGCTGTTGTTCCATTGAATTTTAATGCGTTCCTTGAGAAAGCAAAGTTGAAAGATGATGGTAGCAATTACTGTTGGAAATATGCCCTAGAGGCAATAGTAAATTAGTTATTATTATATTTCCTTGTTCATGATAATCGTTTATTATCCATGCTAGAATTGTATTGATAGGAAACTCAGATACATGTGTTGATACATAGACAACACCATGTCCTTAGTAAACCTCTAGTTGACTAGCTCGTTGATCAATAGATGGTTACAGTTTCCTGACCATGGACATTGGATGTCGTTGATAACGGGATCACATCATTAGGAGAATGATGTGATGGACAAGACCCAATCCTAAGCCTAGCACAAAGATCGTGTAGTTCGTTCGCTAAAGCTTTTCTAATGTCAAGTATCATTTCCTTAGACCATGAGATTGTGCAACTCCCGGATACCGTAGGAGTGCTTTGGGTGTGCCAAACGTCACAACGTAACTGGTGGCTATAAAGGTACATTACAGGTATCTCCGAAAGTGTCTGTTGGGTTGGCACGAATCGAGACTGGGATTTGTCACTCCGTGTAAACGGAGAGGTGTCTCTGGGCCCACTCGGTAGGACATCATCATAATGTGCACAATGTAATCAAGGAGTTGATCACGGGATGATGTGTTACGCAATGAGTAAAGAGACTTGCCGGTAACGAGATTGAACAAGGTATAGGGATACCGACGATCGAATCTCGGGCAAGTACAATACCGCTAGACAAAGGGAATTGTATACGGGATTGATTAAGTCCTTGACATCGTGGTTCATCCGATGAGATCATCGTGGAACGTGTGGGAGCCAACATGGGTATCCAGATCCCGCTGTTGGTTATTGGCCGGAGAGGTGTTTCGGTCATGTCTGCATGGTTCCCGAACCCGTAGGGTCTACACACTTAAGGTTCGATGACGCTAGGGTTATAAAGGAAGTTTGTATGTGGTTACCGAATGTTGTTCGGAGTCCTGGATGAGATCCCGAACGTCACGAGGAGTTCCGGAATGGTCCGGAGGTAAAGATTTATATATAGGAAATCCTGTTTCGGCCATCGGGACAAGTTTCGGGGTCATCGGTATTGTACCGGGACCACCGGAAGGGTCCCGGGGGTCCACCGAGTGGGGCCACCTGCCCCGGGGGGCCACATGGGCTGTGGGAGGTGCGCCTTGGCCTACATGGGGCCCATGCGCCTAGGGTTTTAAGGAGGGAAGAGTCCCACAAGGGGAAGGCACCTCCTAGGTGCCTTGGGGGGGAGGGAAACCTCCTCTTGGCCGCCTCCCCTTTCCCATCTAGGGCTGCCGCCCCCCTAGGGGTGGGAACCCTAGAGGGGGCGCACCCTCCTCCCTCTCCCCTATATATAGTGAGGCATAGGGGCTGCTCATAACATGCGATTTGATCTCTCTCGTTGGTGCAGTCCTCCCTCTCTTTCTCCTCATATCCCATGGTGCTTGGCGAAGCCCTGCAGGATTGCCACGCTCCTCCACCACCACCACGCCGTCTTGCTACTGCTGGATGGAGTCTTCCTCAACCTCTCCCTCTCTCCTTGCTGGATCAAGGCATGGGAGACGTCACCGGGTTGTACATGTGTTGAACGCGGAGGTGCCGTCCCTTCGGCACCAGGATCATCGGTGATTTGGATCACGACGAGTACGACTCCATCAATCCCGTTCTCTTGAACGCTTCCGCTTAGAGATCTACAAGGGTATGTAGATGCACTCTCCTTCCCCTCATTGCTAGTCTCTCCATAGATAGATCTTGGTGACATGTAGGAAAATTTTGAATTTCTGCTACGTTCCCCAACAGTGGCATCATGAGCTAGGTCTATGCGTAGTTTCTATGCACGAGTAGAACACAAAGTAGTTGTGGGTGGTGATTTTGTTCAATATGCTTGCCGTTACTAGTCCAATCTTGATTCGGTGGCATTGTGGGATGAAGCGGCCTGGACCGACCTTACACGTACTCTTACGTGAGACTGGTTCCACCGACTGACATGCACTAGTTGCATAAGGTGGCTAGCGGGTGTCTGTCTCTCCCACTTTAGTCGGATCGGATTCGATGAAAAGGGTCCTTATGAAGGGTAAATAGCAATTGGCATATCACGTTGTGGTATTTGCGTAGGTAAGAAACGTTCTTGCTAGAAACCCATAGCAGCCACGTAAAACATGCAAACAACAATTAGAGGACGTCTAACTTGTTTTTGCAAGGTATGCTATGTGATGTGATATGGCCAAAAGGATGTGATGAATGATATATGTGATGTATGAGATTGATCATGTTCTTGTAATGGGAATCACGACTTGCATGCCGATGACAAGATGATCATGGAGCCCCAAGATGGAGATCAAAGGAGCTATATGATATTGGCCATATCATGTCACTATTATTTGATTGCATGTGATGTTTATCATGTTTATACATCTTATTTGCTTAGAACGACGGTAGTAAATAAGATGATCCCTCATTACAATTTCAAGAATGTGTTCAACCCTAACTGTGCACCGTTGCTAAAGTTCGTCGTTTCGAAGCACCACGTGATGATCGGGTGTGATAGATCCTTACGTTCACATACAACGGGTGTAAGACAATTTTACACATGCAAAACACTTAGGGTTAACTTGACGAGCCTAGCATGTGCATAGACATGGCCTCGGAACACAGAAGACCGAAAGGTCGAGCATGAGTCGTATGGTAGATACGATCAAATGAAGATGTTCACCGATGATGACTAGTCCGTCTCACGTGATGATCGGACACGGCCTAGTTGACTCGGATCATGTAATCACTTAGATGACTAGAGGGATGTCTATCTGAGTGGGAGTTCATAAGATGAACATAATTATCCTGAACATAGTCAAAAGGTCTTCGCAAATTATGTCGTAGCTCGCGCTTTAGTTCTACTGTTTAGATATGTTCCTAGAGAAAAATTAGTTGAAAGTTGATAGTAGCAATTATGCGGACTAGGTCCGTAAACTGAGGATTGTCCTCATTGCTTCATAGAAGGCTTATGTCCTTAATGCACCGCTCAATGTGCTGAACCTCGAACGTTGTCTGTGGATGTTGCGAACATATGACATACACATTTTGATAACTACGTGATAGTTCAGTTAACCGGTTTAGAGTTGAGGCACCGAAGACGTTTTTGAAACGTCGCGAGACATATGAGATGTTTCGAGGGCTGAAATTGGGATTTCAGGCTCGTGCCCACGTCAAGAGGTATAAGACCTCCGACGATTTTCTTAGCCTGCAAACTAAGGGAGAAAAGCTCAATTGTTGAGCTTGTGCTCAGATTGTCTAAGTACAACAATCATTTGAATCGAGTGGGAGTTGATCTTCCAGATAAGATAGTGATGTTTCTCCGAAGTCATTACCACCAAGCTGCTTGAGCTTCGTGATGAACTATAATATATCAGGGACATATATGATGATCCTTGAGATATTCGCGATGTTTGACGCCACAAAAGTAGAAATCAAGAAGAAGCATCAATTGTTGATGGTTGGTGAAACCACTAGTTTCAAGAAGGGCAAGGGCACGAAGGGATACTTCATGAAACGGCAAATCAGCTACTGCTCTAGTGAAGAAACCCAAGGTTGAACCCAAACCCGAGACTAAGTGCTTCTGTAATAAGGGGAACAGCCACTGAAGCAGAACCACCCTAGATACTTGGTAGATGAGAAGGCTGTCGATAGAAGTATATTGGATATACATTATGTTAATGTGTACTTTACTAGTACTCCTAGTAGCACCAGGGTATTAGATACCGGTTCGGTTGCTAAGTGTTAGTAACTCGAAATAAAAGCTACGGAATAAACGGAGACTAGCTAAAGGTGAGCTGGCGATAAGTGTTGGAAGTTTTTCCCAAGCTTGATGTGATCAAGCATCGCACGCTCCCTCTACCATCGAGATAGGTGTTTGCGTTGAGCATAGACATGATTGGATTACGTCTATCGCAATACGGTTATTCATTTAAGGAGAGTAATGGTTACTCTGTTTATTTGAATAACACCTTCAATGGTCTTGCACCAAAAATGAATGGTTTATTGAATCTCGATCGTAGTGATACACATGTTCATGCCAAAAGATAGTAATGATAGTACTACCTACTTGTGGCACTGCCACGTAAGTCATATCGGTATAAAACGCATGAAGAAGCTCCATATTGATGGATCTTTGGGCTCACTCGTTTTTGAAAAGTTTGAGACATGCGAACCATGTCTATTGGTGTATATGCATGAAGAAACTCCATGCAGATGGACCGTTTGAACTCACTTGATTTTGAATCACTTGAGACATGCAAATCATACCACATGGGCAAGATGACTGAAAGCCTCGGTTTGAGTAAAATGGAACCAGAAAGCAACTTGCTAGAAGTAATACATTTTGATGTGTGCAGTCCAATGAGTGATGAGGCGTGTAGTGGATATCGTTATGTTCTTACTTCACAGATGATTTGAGTAGATGTTGAGTATATTTACTTGATGAATCACGAGTCTGAATTATTGAAAGGTTCAAGTAATTTCAGGGTGAAGTTGAAAGATCGTCGTGACAAGAGGATAAAAGATCTATGATATGACCATAGAGATGAATATCTGAATTACGAGTTTGGCACAGAATTAAGACATTGTGGAAATTGTTTCACAACTAATACAGCCTGGAACACCATAGTGTGATGGTGTGTCCGAACATCATAACTGCACCCTATTGGATATGATGCATACCATGATGTCTCTTATCGAATTACCATGATAGTTTATGGGTTAGGCATTAGAGACAACCACATTCACTTTAAATAGGGCACCACGTAATTCCGATGAGATGACACCATATGAACTATGGTTTAGAGAAACCTAAGCTATCATTTCTTAAAAGTTTGGGGCTGCGACGCTTATGTGAAAAAGTTTCAGGCTGATAAGCACGAACCCAAAGCGGATAAATGCATCTTCATAGGACACCCAAAACAGTTGGGTATACCTCCTGTCTCAGATCCGAAAGCAATAAGGGATTGTTTCTAGAATCGGGTCCTTTCTCGAGGAAAAGTTTCTCTCGAAAGAATTGAGTGGGAGGATGGTGGAGACTTGATGAGGTTATTGAACCGTCTCTTCAACTAGTGTGTGGCAGGGCACAGGAGTTGTTCTTGTGGCACCTACACCAATTGAAGTGGAAGCTTATGATAGTGATCATAAAACTTCAGATCAAGTCACTACCAAACCTCGTGGGATGACAAGGATGCGTACTACTTCAGAGTGGTACGTAATCCTGTCTTGGAAGTCATGTTGCTAGACAACAAAGAACCTACGAGCTATGGAGAAGCAATGGTGGGCCCGGATTCCGATAAATGGCTCGAGGCTATAAAATCCGAGAGAGAGGATCCATGTATGAAAACAAAGTGTAGACTTTGGCAGAACAGCTCGATGGTCGTAAGGCTGTTGAGTGCAGATGGATTTTAAAAGGAAGACGGACAATGATGGTAAGTATCACCATTAAGAAAGCTCGACTTGTCGTTAAGAAGTTTCCGACAAGTTCAAGGAGTTGACTACGGTGAGACTTTCTCACTCGTAGCGATGCTAAGAGTCTGTTGGAATTATATTAGCATTATTTATGAGATCTTGTAGATAGGATGTCAAAACATTGTTTCCTCAACGATTTTCTTGAGGAAAGGTTGTATGTGATACAAACCGGAAGGTTTTGTCAATCCTAAAAGATGCTAATAAGTATGCAAAGCTCCAGCAATCCTTCTAGGGACTGGAGTAAGCATCTCGGAGTTGGAATGTATGCTTTGATAAGATGATCAAAGTTTTGGGTGTATACGAAGTTTATGAGAAACTTGTATTTCCAAAGAAGTGAGTGGGAGCACTATAGAATTTCTGATAAGTATATGTTGACATATTGTTGATCAGAAATGACGTAGAATTTCTGGAAAGCATATAGGGTTATTTGGAAAGTGTTTTTCAATGGAAAGCCTGGATTAAGCTGCTTGAACATTGAGCATCAAGATCTATAAGGATAGATCAAAACGCTTAATGGTACTTTCAAATGAGCACATACCTTAACATGATCTTGAAGGTGTTCAAGATGGATCAGTCAAAGAAGGAGTTCTTGCCTGAGTTGTAAGGTATGAAGTTAAGACTTAAAGCTCGACCACGGCAGAATAGAGAGAAAGGACGAAGGTCGTCCCCTATGCTTAGACATAGGCTCTACAGTATGCTATGCTGTGTACCGCACCTGAAGTGTGCCTTGCCATGAGTCAGTCAAGGGGTACAAGAGTGATCCAAGAATGGATCATGGGACAGCGGTCAAAGTTATCCTTAGTAACTAGTGGACTAAGGAATTTTCTCGATTGTGGAGGTGGTAAAAGAGTTCGTCGTAAAGGGTTACGTCGATGCAAGCTTAACACCTATCCGGATAGCTCTGAGTAGAGATACCGGATACGTATAATGGAGCAACAATTTAGAATAGCTCCAAGTAGAATAGTTATTTGGAATAGCTCCAAATAGAGCGTGGTAGCTGCATCTAGGAGATGACATAGAGATTTGTAAAGCACACACGGATCTGAAAGGTTCAGACCCGTTGACTAAAACCTCTCTCACAAGCAACATGATCAAACCTAGAACTCATTGAGTGTTAATCACATAGTGATGTGAACTAGACTACTGACTCTAGTAAACTCTTGGGTGTTAGTCACATGGCGATGTGACCTGTGAGTGTTAATCACATGGCGATGTGATGTAGATTATTGACTCTAGTGCAAGTGGGAGACTGTTGGAAATATGCCCTAGAGGCAATAATAAATTAGTTATTATTATATTTCCTTGTTCATTATAATCGTTTATTATCCATGCTAGAATTGTATTGATAGGAAACTCAGATACATATGTGGATACATAGACAACACCATGTCCCTAGTAAGCCTCTAGTTGACTAGCTCGTTGATCAATAGATGGTTACGGTTTCTTGACCATGGACATTGGATGTCGTTGATAACGGGATCACATCATTAGGAGAATGATGTGATGGACAAGACCCAATCCTAAGCCTAGCACAAAGATCGTGTAGTTCGTTCGCTAAAGCTTTTCTAATGTCAAGTATCATTTCCTTAGACCATGAGATTGTGCAACTCCCGGATACCGTAGGAGTGCTTTGGGTGTGCCAAACGTCACAACGTAACTGGGTGGCTATAAAGGTACATTACAGGTATCTCCGAAAGTGTCTGTTGGGTTGGCACGAATCGAGACTGGGATTTGTCACTCCGTGTAAACGGAGAGGTATCTCTGGGCCCACTCGGTAGGACATCATCATAATGTGCACAATGTAATCAAGGAGTTGATCACGGGATGATGTGTTACGCAACGAGTAAAGAGACTTGCCGGTAACGAGATTGAACAAGGTATAGGGATACCGACGATCGAATCTCGGGCAAGTACAATACCGCTAGACAAAGGGAATTGTATACGGGATTGATTAAGTCCTTGACATCGTGGTTCATCCGATGAGATCATCATGGAACATGTGGGAGCCAACATGGGTATCCAGATCCCGCTGTTGGTGATTGGCCGGAGAGGTGTCTCGGTCATGTCTGCATGGTTCCCGAACCCGTAGGGTCTACACACTTAAGGTTCGATGACGCTAGGGTTATAAAGGAAGTTTGTATGTGGTTACCGAATGTTGATCGGAGTCCCGGATGAGATCCCGAATGTCACGAGGAGTTCCGGAATGGTCCGGAGGTAAAGATTTATATATAGGAAATCCTGTTTCGGCCATCGGGACAAGTTTCGGGGTCATCGGTATTGTATCGGGACCATCGGAAGGGTCCCGAGGGTCCACCGGGTGGGGCCACCTGCCCCGGGGGGCCACATGGGCTGTGGGAGGTGCGCCTTGGCCTACATGTGCCAAGGTTACCAGCCCTAAGAGGCCCATGCGCCTAGGGTTTTAAGGAGGGAAGAGTCCCACAAGGGGAAGGCACCTCCTAGGTGCCTTGGGGGGAGGGAAACCTCCTCTTGGCCGCCTCCCCTTTCCCATCTAGGGCTGCCGCCCCCCCTAGGGGTGGGAACCCTAGAGGGGGCGCACCCTCCTCCCTCTCCCCTATATATAGTGAGGCATAGGGGCTGCTCATAACACGCGATTTGATCTCTCTCGTTGGTGCAGTCCTCCCTCTCTTTCTCCTCATATCCCGTGGTGCTTGGCGAAGCCCTGCAGGATTGCCACGCTCCTCCACCACCACCACGCCGTTGTGCTGCTGCTGGATGGAGTCTTCCTCAACCTCTCCCTCTCTCCTTGCTAGATCAAGGCTGGGAGACGTCACCGGGCTGTACGTGTGTTGAACGCGGAGGTGCCGTCTGTTCGGCACCAGGATCATCGGTGATTTGGATCACGACGAGTACGACTCCATCAACCCCGTTCTCTTGAACGCTTTCGCTTAGCGATCTACAAGGGTATGTAGATGCACTCTCCTTCCCCTCGTTGCTAGTCTCTCCGTAGATAGATCTTGGTGACACGTAGGAAAATTTTGAATTTCTGCTATGTTCCCCAACAATTACATGGGCTGGGTCCGTAACTTGAGGATTATCCTCATTGCTGCACAGCAGAATTACGTCCTGGAAGCACCGCTGGGTGCCAGGCCTGCTGCTGGAGCAACGCCAGATGTTATGAACGTCTAGCAGAGCAAAGTTGATGACTACTCAATAGTTCAGTGTGCCATGCTTTACGGCTTAGAATCGGGACTTCAACGATGTTTTAAACGTCATGGAGCATATGAGATGTTCCAAGAGTTGAAGTTAATATTTCAAGCAAATGCCCGGATTGAGAGATATGAAGTCTCCAATAAGTTCTATAGCTGTAAGATGGAGGAGAACAATTCTGTTAGTGAGCATATACTCAAAATGTCTGGGTATAATAATCACTTGATTCAATTGGGAGTTAATCTTTCGGATGATTGCGTCATTGACAGAATTCTCCAATCACTGCCACCAAGCTACAAGAGCTTCGTGATGAACTATAATATGCAAGGGATGAATAAGACTATTCCCGAGCTCTTCGCGATGCTGAAAGCTGTGGAGGTAGAAATCAAGAAGGAGCATCAAGTGTTGATGGTCAACAAGACCACTAGTTTCAAGAAAAAGGGTAAAGGGAAGAAGGAGGGAAACTTCAAAAAGAACAGCAAGCAAGTTGCTACTCAAGAGAAGAAACCCAAACCTAGACCTAAGCCTGAAACTGAGTGCTTCTACTGCAAGCAGACTGGTCACTAGAAGCGGAACTGCCCCAAGTATTTGGCGGATAAGAAGGATGGCAAGGTGAACAAAGGTATATGTGATATACATGTTATTGATGTGTACCTTACTAATGCTCGCAGTAGCACCTGGGTATTTGATACTGGTTCTGTTGCTAATATTTGCAACTCGAAACAGGGACTATGGATTAAGCGAAGATTGGCTAAGGACGAGGTGACGATGCGCGTGGGAAACGGTTCCAAAGTCGATGTGATCGCAGTCGGCACGCTACCTCTACATCTACCTTCGGGATTAATATTAGACCTAAATAATTGTTAGGTGCCAGCATTAAGCATGAACATTATATCTGGATCTTGTTTGATGCGAGATGGTTATTCATTTAAATCAGAGAATAATGGTTGTTCTATTTATATGAGTAATATCTTTTATGGTCATGCACCCTTGAAGAGTGGTCTATTCTTATTGAATCTCGATAGTAGTAACACACATATTCATAATGTTGAAACCAAAAGATGCAGAGTTGATAATGATAGTGCAATATATTTGTGGCACTGCCGTTTAGGTCATATCGGTGTAAAGCGCATGAAGAAACTCCATACTGATGGACTTTTGGAACCACTTGATTATGAATCACTTGGTACTTGCGAACCGTGCCTCATGGGCAAGATGACCAAAACACCGTTCTCCGGTACTATGGAGAGAGCAACAGATTTGTTGGAAATCATACATAAAGATGTATGTGGTCCGATGAATATTGAAGCTCGTGGCGGATATCGTTATTTTCTCACCTTCACAGATGACTTAAGCAGATATGGGTATATCTACTTAATGAAACATAAGTCTGAAACGTTTGAAAAGTTCAAAGAATTTCAGAGTGAAGTTGAAATCATCGTAACAAGAAAATAAAGTTTCTACGATCTGATCGTGGAGGAGAATATTTGAGTTACGAGTTTGGTTTACATTTGAAAAATTGTGGAATAGTTTCGCAACTCACGCCACCCGGAACACCACAGCGTAATGGTGTGTCCGAATGTCGTAATCGTACTTTACTAGATATGGTGCGATCTATGATGTCTCTTACTGATTTACCGCTATTGTTTTGGGGATACGCTCTATAGACAGCCGCATTCACGTTAAATAGGGCACCATCAAAATCCGTTGAGACGACGCCTTATGAACTGTGGTTTGGCAAGAAACCAAAGTTGTCATTTCTGAAAGTTTGGGGCTGCGATGCTTATGTGAAAAAGCTTTAACCTGATAATCTCGAACCCAAATCGGAGAAATGTGTCTTCATAGGATATCCAAAGGAGACTATTGGATACACCTTCTATCACAGATCCGAAGGCAAGACTTTTGTTGCTAAATTCGGAAACTTTCTGGAGAAGGAGTTTCTCTCGAAAGAAGTGAGTGGGAGGAAAGTAGAACTTGACAAGGTAACTGTACCTGCTCCCTTATTGGAAAGTAATACATCACAGAAAATTGTTTCTGTGACACCTACACCAGTTAGTGAGGAAACTAATGATGATGATCATGAAACTTCAGAACAAGATACTACTGAACCTCGTAGATCAACCAGAGTAAGATCCGCGCCAGAGTGGTACGGTAATCCCGTTCTGGAAGTCATGCTATTAGATCATGATGAACCTACGAACTATGAAGAAGCAATGGTGAGCCCAGATTCGGCAAAATGACTTGAGGCCATGAAATCTGAGATGGGATCCATGTATGAGAACAAAGTATGGACTTTGGTTGACTTGCCCGATGATCGGCAAGCAATTGAGAATAAATGGATCTTCAAGAAGAAAACTGACGCTGACGGTAATATTACTGTCTACAAAGCTCGACTTGTCGCAAAAGGTTTTCGGCAAGTTCAAGGGATTGACTACGATGAAACCTTCTCACCCGTAGCGATGCTTAAGTCTGTCCGAATCATGTTAGCAATTGCCGCATTTTATGATTATGAAATTTGGAAAATGGATGTCAAAACTGCATTCCTGAATGGATTTCTGGAAGAAGAGTTGTATATGATGCAACCAGAAGGTTTTGTCGATCCAAAGGGAGCTAACAAAGTGTGCAAGCTCCAGCGATCCATTTATGGACTGGTGCAAGCCTCTCGGAGTTGGAATAAACGCTTTGATAGTGTGATCAAAGCATTTGGTTTTATACAGACTTTTGGAGAAGTCTGTATTTACAAGAAAGTGAGTGGGAGCTCTATAGCATTTCTGATATTATATGTATATGACATATTACTAATTGGGAATGATATAGAATTTCTGGATAGCATAAAGGGATACTTGAATAAGAGTTTTTCAATGAAAGACCTCGGTGAAGCTGCTTACATATTAGGTATAAAGATCTATAGAGATAGATCAAGACGCTTAATTGGACTTTCACAAAGCACATACCTTGACAAAGTTTTGAAGAAGTTCAAAATGGATCAAGCAAAGAAAGGGTTCTTGCCTGTGTTACAAGGTGTGAAGTTGAGTAAGACTCAATGCCCGACCACTGCAGAAGATAGAGAGAATATGAAAGATGTTCCCTATGCTTCAGCCATAGGCTCTATCATGTATGCAATGTTGTGTACCAGACCTGATGTGTGCCTTGCTATAAGTCTAGCAGGGAGGTACCAAAGTAATCCAGGAGTGGATCACTGGACACCGGTCAAGAACATCCTGAAGTACCTGAAAAGGACTAAGGATATGTTTCTCGTATATGGAGGTGACAAAGAGCTCATCGTAAAAGGTTACGTTGATGCAAGCTTTGACACTGATCCGGACGATTCTAAATCGCAAACCGGATACGTGTTTACATTAAACGGTGGAGCTGTCAGTTGGTGCAGTTCTAAACAAAGCGTTGTAGCGGGATCTACATGTGAAGCAGAGTACATAGCTGCTTCGGAAGCAGCAAATGAAGGAGTCTGGATGAAGGAATTCATATCCGATCTAGGTGTCATACCTAGTGCATCGGGTCCAATGAAAATCTTTTGTGACAATACTGGTGCAATTGCCTTGGCAAAGGAATCCAGATTTCACAAGAGAACCAAGCACATCAAGAGGCGATTCAATTCCATCCGGGATCTAGTCCAGGTGGGAGACATAGAGATTTGCAAGATACATGCGGATCTGAATGTTGCAGACCCGTTGACTAAGCCTCTTCCACGAGCAAAACATGATCAGCACCAAGGCTCCATGGGTGTTAGAATCATTACTGTGTAATCTAGATTATTGACTCTAGTGCAAGTGGGAGACTGAAGGAAATATGCCCTAGAGGCAATAATAAAGTTATTATTTATTTCCTTATATCATGATAAATGTTTATTATTCATGCTAGAATTGTATTAACCGGAAACATAATACATGTGTGAATACATAGACAAACAAAGTGTCACTAGTATGCCTCTACTTGACTAGCTCGTTAATCA
The DNA here is from genome assembly GCF_002162155.2 of Triticum dicoccoides. Taxonomy (NCBI): domain Eukaryota; kingdom Viridiplantae; phylum Streptophyta; class Magnoliopsida; order Poales; family Poaceae; genus Triticum; species Triticum dicoccoides. Next base: position 571,362,064 of record NC_041390.1, on the reverse strand, counting down.
AAGATGGTTATGTTTCCTAACCATGAACAATGAGTTGTTATTTGATTAACGGGATCACATCATTAAGTGAATGATCTAATTGACATGACCCATTCCATTAGCTTAGCACCCGATCGTTTAGTATGTTGCTATTGCTTTCTTCATGACTTATACATGTTCCTATGACTATGAGATTATGCAACTCCTGTTTGCCGGAGGAACACTTTGTGTGCTACCAAACGTCACAACGTAACTGGGTGATTATAAAGGAGCTCTACAGGTGTCTCCAAAGGTACATGTTGGGTTGGCGTATTTCGAGATTAGGATTTGTCACTCCGATTGTCGGAGAGGTATCTCTGGGCCCTCTCGGTAATGCACATCACTTAAGCCTTGCAAGCATTGCAACTAATGAGTTAGTTGCGGGATGATGTATTACAGAACGAGTAGAGAGACTTGCCGGTAACGAGATTGAACAAGGTATTGGAATACCGACGATTGAATCTCGGGCAAGTAACATACCGATGACAAAGGGAACAACGTATGTTGTTATGCGGTCTGACCGATAAAGATCTTCGTAGAATATGTAGGAGCCAATATGAGAAACCAGGTTCCGCTATTGGTTATTGACCGGAGACGTGTCTCGGTCATGTCTACATTGTTCTCGAACCCGTAGGGTCCGCACGCTTAAGGTTACGATGACAGTTATATTATGAGTTTATGCATTTTGATGTACTGAGGTTTGTTCGGAGTCCCGGATGTGATCACGGACATGACGAGGAGTCTCGAAATGGTCGAGACATAAATATTGATATATTGGAAGCCTATGTTTGGATATCGGAAGTGTTCCGGTTGAAATCGGGATTTTAGCGGAGTACCGGGAGGTTACCAGAACCCCCCGGGAGCTATATGGGCCATAGTGGGCCTTAGTGGAAAAGAGAAGGGGCTGCCCAAAGTGGGCCGCGCGCCCCTCCCCTTCCTTGGTCCGAATAGGACAAGGAGAGGGGGCCGGCCACCCTCTCTCTTTTCCCCCCTCTGTGAATCCTATTCCAACTAGGATTGGGAGGGGGGGAATCATACTCCCAGAGGGAGTAGGACTCTCCTGGTGCGCCTCTCCTAGGCCGGCCGCACCCCCCCTTGGTCCTTTATATACTGAGGCAGGGGAACCCCAGAAACACACAAGTTGATCCACGTGATCTTATTCTTAGCCGTGTGCGGCGCCCCCAGCCACCATAGTCCTCGATAATATTGTAGCGGTGCTTAGGCGAAGCCCTGCGACAGTAGAACATCAAGATCATCACCACGCCGTCGTGCTGACGGAACTCTTCCCCGACACTTTGCTGGATCGGAGTCCGGGGATCGTCATCGAGCTGAATGTGTGCTAAAACTTGGAGGTGCCGTAGTTTCGGTGCTTGATCGGTCGGGCCGTGAAGACGTACGACTACATCAACCAAACGCTTCCGTTGTCGATCTACGAGGTACGTAGATCACACTCTCCCCTCGTTGCTATGCATCACCATGATCTTGCGTGTGCGTAGGAAATTTTTTGAAATTACTACGTTCCCCAACAACCCGCACTCTTCACCACATTTGCAGATAAGGCCTTCCCTCGTTCATCCTTTTCTCCCACAAGATCTTGATGTTCCGTGCAACGCACGGGCATCTTGCTAGTAAGAGTAGAAATTAGACATATACCACTTCTTGAATCTTGAAACCAACAACATTCCTCCCTTATCTCATCAAAACCGCCAAAGGAATATATTTTGAGTGAAACAAAACATATTTTTAGTGATATACGTATTTCAAAACTAGACTTTTTTCTATCAAATCGGTGAATATGTATTAATCTACTTTGATCGTGTGGCAACGCATTGGCACATTGCTAGTAGTTATTATAATTTTTGGACACCAGACAAACGGTGGAGTACATATACGAAGAGAAGAGGCGCACGCACGCAGTCGGCCTCTCGCTGTCTCGCACACATGAGTGTTACGTAAAGGCGACGTTAACAAATAAACCCTAAAACCCTAGGTGCACGATTGCTGCATTCACGGGTACCGGGTACGTGGTGGAGCACCTTTGTAGGAATAGTCAGCTCGCGTGATAATTTGATCCGTAGGAGTTGATGGTCGGGACCACAGGTGAACGACTTGGAGCGCGGTGGCTCGCCAGTTGCCATAGATCGAGTAGCCACGTTTAAAATATCGTTTTTTAGCGGGGTTAAGAGTTCCGATTTTCAATGGCACGTTATAAGTAGTAAGTAGTTTTTAGAACGATTGGTATGGAGCGAAAATGGAATTCATAGTACTACGTACCTCCTTGCCGTATGGTTGTATGGTTTTTTTTGTGATGTAGGTTGTATGGGTTTATCTTGCGAGATGTTGAACCTGGTAGTTCTAGGGCAAATACTATGGTTTAGATTTAGATGCTGGTTTTCAGTAATGAATATCGAAAGGGGAAACCCTTCTTTGATTAAAAAAAACTACTACCTCCATTCTGGTTTACTAGTCCCCATCGTACTTTGGGTCAAAGTTTGCCCACAAATTTTACTTGTAAAATGTGAATGGAAAACGAGATTTTGTTATACCCAAACAAAAAAGGACTGGAGGGAGTGATTGCTCTGACACGGACGCGACCTCTCATAGCGCAGGCATTGAACCGGTGTGCCGAGCAAGAGAGCCGCACTCGCTGCAGGCCCGGCTGAGCACGCCTCCTCGCCGCGTGCAACCAGCTTAAGACTGCCCCGCCTGCCTTCATTGAATCTGTGCGTGTGCCGGCAACACGCCCTTCCACGAGCCGGCAGGCATTTTAGAACACAAAAAATGACTAAAATATAATTAATTTATGCATGGTCTTGACTTGTTGTGCTCGCACTGGTAGCAGGAACTAGTAGAGGATTTTCTTTATTTATAACTCTCCTCACATTTTTTTGGCTTTCAAGTGAATCATGGTTGTGGACATTATGTATGAATGTGCAGATATATGTGAACATGAGTTTGATGTGGAAGTTGAACTTGGAATGTCGGGCTTGCGCGTGGACTATACCATGTCCAATGCTTCGTCTGTTATTGTTTGCAAAGTAATTGTTGTTATTACATGACCCGAAAAAAAAACATTTTGTGGCACATTAGTAGATGCACGGACATCACAACAGGCATGCTGACTGGATAAACATTTGAACCTAGCTATTATGAAGGAAATTTTGTATTGACAGCAGTTTTAGATAGCAGGAGACGCCTAGCCTGCTCTGCCTCCGCTAGCTTATTTCTGGCTTCTTCCATCTCTTCTTTGGCTTGGGTGAAGAGAGCATCTGATTGCTCTTTTCGCTTCTTTAGGAACTCACCTACATTCTCAAGGGCTGCTGCACGCTTTCTTTCAGCCTTTACTAATGCCACGAGGACACGAACAGATGACGACTCCACCTGGCTTGTGTGTAATCTAGCATCATCTGGGAATTTGCACCTTGTGTCTAATCCAGCATCATTAGGGAACTGGCACCTTGTGTGTAATCCAGCCTCATTTTGGAATCATGATCTCGAGGTTGACCATACTTCCCTCCTCGCAGGAACTGCATCCTGACATGAAGTTACTTCTTTTTTTAGATCAATACTCAGAGCAACCTAGATCCATTTAGTAGAAGCAAGATAAAAAAACTCGGAGAAGTGAATTCAAAAGGAAAAAAATAAAAACAGACTACAAGGTGAGAACACCCACTTCCTACATCAAGCTAAAAACGAAAGCATTAGGACGATTAAGACTCTTCTTATTACACATCGAAGAACACCACACTTAAGAGAAACAGAAACTAAAACATATACACATCGAAGAACACGAGGCTACACGAAAGTAATTGAAAGGGTGTTACTTAGCAAAGCTCGTTTTACAGGTTCGGTGCAGCTCCTCTTTAACTTGCCACGCTCCTTGAAGATGTCCCGAATATCCCGTGTTTGGTCTTCATTGCTCCTCTGCATGTTCGCACTCGTGGTTTTAAAATCTCAACATGGCAAGAAAAATATACTACTAGTAATACTCGCGCATCTTGTGGGCAACATTAAAGCACTCGTCTGCCATGTTAGAGCATCTCCAACAGAATCGCAACACGCAGCGCTTTAAAAATCTCAACATGCTATCTCTACTCTCTTCTCTACTGTTATATTTATTTTATATTTAATATTTAATATTTATCTCTACTTCCTTTACTGTCTACTTTTTTTCTCTATACTTTTTTTTCTTGAAATATAGGCCGTCTGATTTATATCTGACAGATAGGAAGGAACAAATGGGAATTCTGCAAAAAGATACCCATACCCCTCTCCAGATTTGCAAATAAGGCCTTCCCTCGTTCATCCTTTTCTCCCACAAGATAAACTACTCATACAAATACATCTTTATGCGTGCAACACATGGGCATCTTGCTAGTTCTAAAAACCTTTCCATCATTTGCCACACTGCTGGTTGCAGATGAAAAACCTAACCAAGCACAGCGCGATACAGGAGCGACGCACAATTACAGGCTGATATTCTGTTGGACAATGGAGGCTATAACCAATTACTTTTACGGGAACAATAGCACCCAGGAAATTTGAAGGGTAGGTATGAACAAAATTGGAACTGCACATGTATTGCTAAGTGATTCAATACACACATTACCAATCGAGGAGGAGAATGATGGTCGCGGTGGCCTCTGTGAGTCATGGTCGGCAATGGGAGTCAGTTCATTGTCCACGACGGTGGTACTTCTGCGCTTGGCATCGGCTTCCGGGAAGCAGATCCGAGACCGTGGAAGACGATGCTGGGGAAGAGGCTCCGTGTACGACGGCGGTGGACCGGCTCCAGTGCGGCGTACCAGGTCGTCGATGAGGAAGATGCGCTGCGGTGGACGAGTGTGCCGATGTAAAGGGGAGGATCACGAAGGCTGCGGTGCTGTGGAGAAGTCTATTTTGCGGTGGGGATAGAAAATGGGGAGTATTCACGTGTACTACTCTGGGTGCTGGGGTGGGGTTGGCTGGGTACGGTGAACCTGAAGTTACGAAAACAGCCCCCTACCAAGCGTCATCCGTAGGCCTGTTCCGAAGGCTATGATGGTAACTTCCCATTGCTCGAATCAGGGTCGCGGGAGATTTTCCTGCCGACCTCAAAATTTTGTGACACTGGACTCCCCATGTGGCGTGTTGAGTGATTCGGCTAAGCAACTAGTGAGTAGTAGTAGTAAACTCTGCATATTAGGTTTGACCGAAGTCAAACTTCCTAAAGTTTGACCAAGTTTATAGAAAAATATAAACATTTACCATAACAAATATGTATGATGTGAAAGTACATTCAATAATGAATCTAATGGTATTTATTTGTTATCGTATATGTTAATATTTTTTGTTATAAGCTTTCTGAGAGTTTACAAAACTTGACTTTGACCAATGCTAATACGCAGACTTAAATAAAAACGGAGGGAGTACACATTTGTTTTCTTAGTTTGTAGTGAACTAATCATTTGTTGAAATTGTGAAATAAATATATTAGGCTATTGACTTCGAATGTAATGGTCTATACAATTCAATAGTTACAATCATTGTTGAATCCCAAGATGTATACAAGGTCTATAGTACTTCACAACATACTCAAACTCACATAATCCCAGTCAAATGAGAATCTAAATGCATTTCATAGTTATTACTTTGTAGGATGCAACAAAAACAACCATAACTCTACATCAGCCATTATAGAAGCAAAATTTTGACATATCCCAATGTGTGAATGAAACATGCAGAGAGAGCTTTTGAAGATGGAGCAGATAAGGCGGGAAAGATTGTATGTATGTGGACGAGAGAGTAGGAGACAAACCTAACGAGACAGAGAGAGAAAAAGAGAGGAAGAAGTTAGGTCTGTGAGAAATATGGATACATGTAATATACATGAGATGCATGTGCATCTGGATTCTGTATACGTGGAAGGAGAAGAGACAACATGTTTGATGAGAGAGCTGGAAAAACATGGACGAGAGGGGAAGGATCTCATGGGTTGAGGGATTGACAATTTTGTGTGGGGGAGAGAGGGATTGGTAATTTTGTGCAAGAGAGAGAGAGAGAGGGTGGGGGGGGAGTCAGTCAGCCGTCATCACATCACCTTGCTTCCAAATGACCCCACATTCTCTAGCGTGGTGTGGTCGCTGTCTTCGATCTGCTCGATGCCCTCTTTGAAGATTGAGGTGTTGTGCATGTTGGGGTGCAAAGAAGCACAAGCGAGAGTGGTCGCTGTATAACCTTGGATGGGGATGAATTGTGTGCTCGGGGGAGTGTGTGTGTGTGTGTTGTTGTGTTGCGTGTGTCTCTGTGTGTGTGTGTGTGTGTGTCAGATATTGAGAGAAAACAAACCTAAGGAGAGAAATGGGTATTCACGAAGAGATTGTGCGGGCCTTGAGGTGGGCAGGGGCCGGATGAGGGTGTCAAAATGTGCGTGTTGATGCATGTGTTGCATGCGACCGTGCGAGGGGCGGACGAATCGAGAGAGATGGTTGTTGTGTTACGGATGCTCCTCTTTCTGTCTCTCTTTCTCTCTCTCACACACACACACACACAAGTAAACTAGAAGACCGTTCTCTCATGTATACACAACGTATCGGCATCTGTCTATGTCTCACTCATGCATGATCATTTGCACATTCACACCTCTCTATGTCTGTATCACACGCACATCATCTCCACATTGCCCTTCCGCCACAACACACATATGGACACATACACACGTTCTCTCTCAGTCACACACACAAAATCAGTATTAAAAAAAACTAGGGCGCACCTAAAACGTCCAAATCCAAATAAACACGAATTGGAGCTAAATTCAAATATATGGAAATATTGCAGCGTCAAGAACTTTCACAGGAAAAAAAGTTGAGTAATATTCGAGCATTGTTTTCACACACACACAAAAAGGTTCGGTGGATGTCCTTCGAGCGCGACAAGGTGACGCACTGTTCGATCGACCGCGCGGCCGTGGTTCACGCGCTTGCACATGATTCCGTATCATGGATGTGGTACTAACTAATAAAAGCGCTCCCTAAGTCTAATGTTTACGTGTACTAGTACGGTTTTATTTTAATTTTGACCAACCTTATATATAAAACTAAAGTACGCTCCCACACGCGCACTCATCAATATGTTGCCGCCGTCGTTGTGCATGTCGGCGCCCGCCTGCTCCGGCCAACAATTTCTCGCCCATCACCGCCGTGTCGCCGCCATCCCTGTGCCATGAAGCCGAAGGCTCGCCCGCTCACGTCGTCTGCAGTCCCTCCTCGCGATGCCGCCGCGCTGCCAAGCACGCGAGCAGCTGGTGGAGCCGCGTCTATGCACGCAGCGTACGAAGAGGAGGACGAGCGCGTGCTCCAGCACGCCGGCGAGGAGGAACTAGCATGTCATTGTCGTCTCCGCCCGCACGGAGGAGGCGCCCATGGTGGCTATCGCGGCGGAAGCCGGTCGCGCGCGCGTCGAGCCCGCAAACCGGGTGCGGATGCGGAATCTACCTTCGAGACCTTGAATGCCACGTGGATCCTGCAATCTGGAGGAGCAATTTGGGTCAGTCGACTCATGTGAGCCGTTTGATGCAACAAGGATGGCTAGAAGGGCTTCTTCCACCTCTTCTGTCGTCTTCTTCCTTCGCTCCGTCGAACTTCTTTCACAAATCAACTGACCCAAATTATACTACTAGTATGAACGTATTAAGTACAATAGGAACATGAAGATACGAGTAGTAGTACCAATTGCAAGAGAACGGTAGTAAGACATAGTACTAGTACTACTGTACGTACTAAAGATTTCAAATAACGAGAAAGAACATAAACATAGTTCTGTTGGGGCCTTAGCACAACACACCCTTGAAAATAAACTAAGCAACTAGTCCGCTTGACACTGTAGTAGAACCAGCATGAGCGACGGCACTGCCACCTACTCGGAGTCCGAGTCCACGTCCTTGACTTCATCCTCGTCACTCTTCCTCTTCCTCTTCGTCGACGCTTCTTTGCTTGAACCGGACACTGGGCTCTGCTTCTTCATCCAACCCTTGTAGATATTTAAACAAAGGTAGGCATCCATTGCTGCGTACAGGATGTGATCTTCATCTAATGTCTTCGACTCCCATGCATGATGAAACTCGTGATGAGGTTTCTTTAGTTTAGCGTACGAAGGATCAATCATGGCTGCTGCCAGGGTCAGCATTGAAGGTTGAGAGGAGGACACCATGCTTGCCTTCTGGAGATCAAAGGGTTGGCCTACAACGAGACCTATCCGACGCAGGACATCCCTGTCATTCTTAAAGCCTACAGTAACGAATTTCACTCTTTTGTCCTTGAGGAAGTTCTTAAAATCCTGGCACTCAACATCGGCATGGCATATGTGGTAGACCAAGCAAACGTTATGTACGCAAACCTGGATCACGGCAGGCTTCTTCCTCTCTTCGTCCTTTAGATCCTTCTCTCGTCCCAGGACTGTGGTGTACTCAACATCTAGCCCAGTGACCCACTCATTCGTTGAACTGTTGAACATGTGTAGGAAGCGAGCAAGCCATGCTTTCACCGTCTCGGATCCACGTGTGTAGATGACGATGAACTGATCGCCAGTGATGGCTCTAACCTGGTACTCAGCGGCGACCATGGAGATTTGGGAGGCCATGGATTTTGGAGGAGGGTTAGGAGAAGTTGAACTGTTGTACCCCGCAAAAAAACTGGGAGCGAACTAATGTGAAAGGACGGGATGACTGGGAGCGAACTGTTGTAAGGTAGAAGACGGGGACGAGTAGGGTGTGCGAATGGCGTGGGGTTGCTGTCTAGCCCGGTGGATAAACGGCTGCAAGCCCCCAAAGAGTTCTCGAGAACTATGCGGGACCCACTAGATGTCATGTCTACTAGACCCATATCGTAGGCCTGGCGGTATAGCTTCTGCCTGTTCGCATGCCACGCCGGCGCGTGGATGTAACTTCACTTAATTCAGTCAAACGTTGTGCCTCCCACGACCTTCCACCCCCTCGCGCGGTCGCGCCCTTTGAGACTTCTACCGGCTATAAATGAGCAATTTTTTTGCCTTTTTTTAGACAAGCAATTTTGTTTGCCTACTCCGCATGCATGATACTCCCTCTGGTCCTTTTTACTCCCGTCAACCATTTGCAAAGTGTTTGACCAAATTTGTATTTTTTTGGAACACCACCTTATATTAATTAACCAGCCACACCAGTACACTCATTCGATACAATATTCACCACATAGGGCGGTACGTTATTTACAAGAATACCATCTAATCTATTATCAAAGCTATACTTAGCGATTAAGTGTGCCACCTTATTGGTCGAACGGCTAATCTTTGACAATTGAAGATTGTTGATCAACTTCGAGATGCTCAACGCTTTCATCTTCAGGTCACGCATAGCAGACCTGTCATAGTCCCCCGACGCAAGAGACATGACCACAAAAGCGCAATCAGTCTCTAAAATTACAGGATTATGAAGAGAAATACCTATGTAGAGACCGGCAATGCAAGCCCTAAGCTCCGCTTCCTCCACGCTTTGACAGGCATCAATGAAATCCCACGACCAAATTTATACTAAAAATATCAATATCTACAATACTGGTTATAATGAGTATAAGAACTATGTTTTATAGTGAGTGTAAAAATATTGATTTGACATTGTGAATGTTGACACATTTTTCTATAAGTCTGGTGAAAGTAGAGGTACATTGACTTCAGACAAAGCTTAAATGCACAATGCAGACTAGTTCCTCCGTCCAGGTGTGTGCCATGTCCTATCTTGTCATCACAAGAAGGTTAGCTATTAGAGTACCACTACCTCCCTTCTAGTTTAAAGGGCTCGATTCAAAAATTTCACCTACTCTTAGCAAGATAGTAGAGGCGGTGGAATAGTTTTTGAAGTCTGCAAAATTACTCAACTAGTGTTGTCGTTCTTCACAAAAAAATGTGTTTACCAATGCATGCATGAACACTAGTTACTCTAACCCCCCTGTCTTCTTTAGTTCTTTGCCACATCAGCATGTTTGTTGTTCCCGTGTGCATGATACCAGCTCAGATACCACCATTATGGCCAGCCTTAATCATCGCATGCAATAATTTAGTGCACCTTGAAATATGAACATGTGTGGGGCATGTATGTTTTTAATGACTTGAGACTATACCTAGCCTAGCATGCAAGATGACTTATTATGCACCATTCCCCATACCTGCAGGAAGCCCGTTCGTCTCCAAATCTTTTCCTCTTCATGTGTGGAAACAATATGCCTGCCAAACTCGCCTTCTCCCTCCGGCGGTCCCACCACTCCACCCTGTGTGAAAAAAATCTGCATGCATGACTCTCATCCTCCCACGCTCGTCCAATCCGTTGTGACCAGCAATATTTCCACCCCGTCGCTCCCCCGTAATTTACTCCAACAAATATGCCCACGTAGCTGTTACTTAACTGCAGGTGCATTGGGTCACTGACATATGGGCCCAACAGGGGTCTGGCCCACATGTCAGTGACGCAACTGGACCTGCAGTTATGTCGGTGCAGCTTAGTCCATATCTTACGTAGGTGTGCCATTGCTCGCTATAAATACTGCGCCTCCCACGACATCGCTATCTCCTCCCCTCATGTTCACGTTCATCGCTATCTCCTCCCCCTCCCTCTCACGTCGACCACCATGGCATCGCCCCTCCCAAGCCCTAGGAGCCCCTCGCTGCACCGCGTGGACGGTCACGCGTCGTCGTTCCGTTCCTCGCTGCCACTAGTCGAGGAGGACGCGTCGGTGTTCCGCTCCTCGCCGCTACGCGATGCGTCGCTGTTCTATTCCTCGTCGCCGCTAGTCGAGGAGGACGTGTCGGCGTTCCGCTCCTCGCTGCAATGCGACGTGTCGCCGTTCCGTTCCTCGCGGCCACTAGTCGAGGAGGACGTGTCGGTGTTCCGCTCCTCGCCGTGACGCATCGAGGTGGACGCGTCGGCATTCCCAATCTCGGCAGCATGCGCGCCGGAGGACGCGTCGGCTCCCCGCTATAAGGAGAACGCCGCGCCGCCCACTGAGCCCCCCAGCCTTGAGGAGCTTTGGAAAGAAATTGATGTCGCCTTGTGGGAGGCTTTGCCTCCAGCAGAGCACGCCAAAATAGAGACGGAGAAGAAGGCCGAGGAAGAGAAGTCTGGCGATTGGCTCTTTGGCAGAAGGCTCGTGCGAGGGCCGTGAGGGTGGCGGAGGACGCCCGTACCGACGCCCTGAGTGCAGTCGGGCCCAAGCGCCTCATCTACGCTTGGCGGTACATGGACCGAGTGCACGCTTCCAGCGAGGAGGAGTACCTGTTGGCGCCGGATCACCACACCGATGAGATCGTGCTCGCCCGTCGGCAAGTCGCCAATCAGCACCTCGCGAGTTGTGAGGCTGAGGAAGAGGCGTTGTGTCGGCGTGCTAGGAAACGGCCGCGCACCAGGGCACTCGTGGCGCGCCGCAAGCGCTCCTGCGAGCGTCGTGGCTTTTAGGAGGAGTATATTTTTTGTTTCGTAAGGCGATCTCATTAGTTTTCGGACGCAAATGATAAATCCCGAACGTTCAGGAATTTTTAGCGTCCTTAATTAAGTATGTAAAAGGGAAAGTTTGGAAACCTTGTGTATTCGTACGCATTTTGCAAGTACGTGCATATAGCACAAACTTTACTATATACTATCGCACTACATGTCTCTCTCGATATATGCTTGCAGACTGTGCTACTCCCTCCGTCCAGGTCAATAAGTCATCTTTGGTTGTGCACCGTGACCAAGAAGGAGGGAAGACTTATACACCTAGACGGAAGGAGTACTACTATTACTTATGTACGTGCAAATGCATGTTTTAACATTACAATGCGATTTTTGTAAAAGTAGAAAAACAGCACTAGTCAAGCTTGTGACACGATTCAATGCAAAACAAATGCAAAAATGCTCGTTTGATTGTTTACTTTTAGCTTCCTTCTCTGTGGTTATTTCTCTGTCGTACTTTGTACGGAGTATCTCACTGGTTGGAAAGGCATGCAAATTCCCAAACCGCTTCCTACACCCTGTATCGAATTTTTTGCCTAACAAGTTGTGCCGTGCAATTGGAATTCCAACTTGAGTACTACTACTAGTAGGAGTACCAGGGGCCAGTTCTTTTAGGCTTCTAGATTAGTAATCCCATAACTACTACCTCCGTCCTAGTTTATTGGTCCCCATTGTAATCTATGTCAAATTTTGATCATAAATTTAACTAATGAAATGTTAGTGCATGTCACATGCACTACTCCATCCGTCTAGGTGAGTAAGTCATCTTAGGTTGGGCACCGTGACCAAGGAGGAGTTGAAAACGAGAAACGTTAATGTTTATTTGCTAATTAATAATATTGCATGCAATGAACTAACCACTGCATGTCGTGTTTGATATCTCAAGTCATTAAAAGCATGCACACTCTTTATCTCTTATTGGTTGATATGTCAAGAAACTAGAAACGAGGTAGAAGTTAATGCACCGCGCCTAAGTGTTTTGGGATTATTTGGTTTTCGTAAGATGACTTACACAACTAGACAGAGGGATTACAATGGTGAGGAATAAACCAGTTAAATCTTTGGTCAAAATTTAGCATAAATTACAATGGTGAGGAATAAACCAGGACGGAGTAGTAGTTTAGAAGCCCAAATAAATGAGTAGTACTCTCCATTGTGACTAGTCTTATGGGAAAAGTTGGGGAAGCCGCCAAAAGAACTGGCCCTAGGAGTAGTAGCTAGGGATCGAGTGTGTGAGATGAAGCGGAGAAAGTAAATGCAGAGAGATGAAATGCAAAAAAGACGGAGGGGTGTGATGGTTGCTTGTCCGTTTATTTTACCAGGCCACTTATTACTGGGAGTGGTTGGGTTTTGTGATATGACGGCTTTACTGCCGCGCCACGAGCGGGGTGAGAGGTGAGACTTCCGTGCAGCGCCGCCCTCTACACTTGTACTACATCGGTCGTGGTTTATTAGTCCCCCATTGAAATTGACTGAAGATTTAACTGACAAAATGTTAGTGCATGTCAACAAAAACTATATCGTTGGATTCGTATTTGAACATAGTTTTGAATGATATAATTTTAGGTGACATGCATCAGCATTTATCATACTATATATAATGTTAGTTCAATTTTTGGTCGTACTAATCTATAGTAGTAAGGTGTCCGTGCATTGCACCGAAGAGTGAAATGCATTGATCGGGGAGTTGTTTATTTTGACAAAGGATGTGGGGGTCATCTCATGTGTAACAGGTATCGATAGGTTTCTTCGGATATTATTTCATCTCTAGAGCTCACAAACATCTGGGTGAAATAGATAAAAAGGTATCTTGTGCAAACAAAAGCGTTCAACTGTTCAACCTGCATCCAAAACTTGTGAAGAAATAACACTTATTGTGCTTTGCAAGAAATGATCTTTAAGAATTAGTTTTTGAGTATCGATTGTTATACATGTTGGCTATAGATGACATGGCACTTTCTTATAGTCAATAGTTGGCTATACTATTAAGTAATATTAACCATGCCCTTATACACCTAGACGGAGGGATTAAATCAGGATGACTTGCAAGCGGGCAGAGGAGATGTAAGAAATGGTTCATCGTAAGTCTTTCACCAGTACTGTAGTAAAAATTCATACATGGAAGATTCTAGACTAAACCATAACCGGATACACTTTCATTCATGCGCGATACTCCAATAGAGCAGATCCTGCATGGAAGTCTCCACATGCTTAGACAGCGGATTACATTGAGCGATTTCAAACAGGAAGGACGAAAACACATACGGTGCAACGGGAGCAGCAACGGGAGCAGCACCGTTGGCGTTGAGGTTGTCGCCCATGTCCAAACACCACGTAGACACGGTCTTTGAGCATGGTTCGTAGTCGTTCCACGCTCGGGCATTGAAGTTTGTAACTATTTTAGATTAGAATATACTACTCCTCCGGTGCTAGTAGTAGAGCAGAGTCCTACTCTACTACTCTACTCAAGCAAGTTAGGGCATAGCACTGTAGGGAGTACCAGTATTGTGATCACTCAAGCAAGTTGTCTGGCATCGACATGACCCTATGATGCTGGTATGTGTCTCGTAAGTCAAGCGGCATGTTGTAGTCATCATCACATGTCCACTTCCCGCAGCACATATTCGCTTCTCCATCTTTGTCCGCACATAATCTCGTCCAATCTTCCATCCCCGCTAAGGCGCCTCCCCCCCTCGTCCGAAACACAATCACTAACAATGGCAGAACCGAGCAACGTCCGCCGAAGAGTGGCTGGAATTCACTCCCCACAGAGGTAATCAAGTTCATTGTTTCGCGTGTGCACAATCTCGGTACCATGCCGCTCACCGCATGCTCGTCGGGGCTATACCGTTTACTCAAAGCCCTCAGGTCGAAGCTTTTTAAGCCAGCTCCTTTCTTGTTGATGCCGCCTGATCTTTATAAACGGCATGTCACGCAACATAACGATCATAGGGTGGCGAGCATCAACCCCCTTGACTATGATCCGATCCCCGTCAGCCTCAACTACATTAATGGTATGTACTAGGTCGGCATGAACACGTCTTGGATGGTGCTCATCGACAGTCGCGGCAGCTGGATGCTCGTGGAGGTCTACACCCGGCGATTGATCCCCCTTCCTTCGATTAACACTGCACTGCTTTGGCACCGCGGCCCAGAATATTCGGAATCTTACAGTAGCCAACATGATACCAAGTTTGATTTGCTCAAGGTTGTAATCTGCCAAGTGCCCACGAGACCTGCGAATTATAAAGACTTCAGGCTAATTGCGTTCTTCAATCGTGGTCTCGCCTATCTGACAGTTCACTGCGGTAAGTGGATAAATCTGCATGTCCATCGCAGGATCATACAACTTCCATGGTTCTCTGATGCCATTGAACACAAGGGCTTCATTTACGCCGTCGACTCCTTCTGTGGCTGGACGTATTGCTGGCCTACTCCAGTCATCGCTACAAGTGGTTGTTAGAGCAGTATGTTGCTTTCCTATGATATCATGATGGCTTGCTTATATTACTGTCAACATTTGCTGAAAAAATATTCATGCTCATAACATGTTGTTCTTAAGATTGACTAAATCAAGAGCCCTTTTTTATTTGACTCCAACTTGATATGATGTTGTAGGCAGCCTGGTGTCCCTACCCTTCCTAATCCCAGAACCTTTCAAAGAAAAGCGGCATGGCAGTTGCAGGTGGTTCCTGGCTCGATCAGACGACGGCGAAAGATTGATGATCGTTAGCACGTACCAGACATGTTGTTTCGCGGAATACAATCACAGTCACTGCAAGGTCTTTGAGCAGGATCCCAGCTTCTCTGGGCCTTTAGGAATTTTTGACTGGTGGCTGGTAAGTAGCCTTGGTACACACTCTCTGTTTGTCGGACTGAATTATCCGATTAACCAGGAGATAACCGACGGCAAGGATCATGATGGCAGCGTGGTTTCGTTCATCAGGCAAAACTGTGTGTACACAGCGTACCATGCGTCTCTACATGCACCATACCCTGATATGTGCCGCCACGCTCTGCAGCCCAAAGTAGGAGAGAGGGTCACAAGTATCAGATTTCGACCTGCTGGCTGGAGTTTCCCCCGTCAGGCACCCATCTGGTTCAAGCCGTCAGCCAATCTACACAGCTTAATAAATAGTAACGTCTAACTGAGCCAGTTAGTTAGATGCGTACACTTGGTGTAGTAGGATCTTTATTTAGTTTGATGCATACACTTGTTCTTTTTTGGTAGCCCTTTTGTAATGATGGCTGATGTTTGGTTTCGAAGAGAGAGCTGTGTCTTCACTCTTCTGGCCTGCTTACTGCTTCTATTGCACCCCCAGCCCTGGTTGCTGCTGTTGTTTTCAATGTACAATCAGTAGTATATTTTGTCTGTTGGTTGAATAAATGTGTTGTTAGAACGACAAACACAATGTTTTGGAAGTCGTTGCATGGTTGGATCCTTTAATGCCCCGTACCGTACGTAGCGCATACTATTTTTCGTACGGAACACATTTTCCACTTGTTGATAACATGCAGCCCACTGATGAAGGCCCAATAGAGAAGCCCATAATTAACTGGAAGGGAGGCTCTCACATGAATCCGGCCTAGGTACATGCTCATGGTCCCCTAAACATAAATAAGTAAATAAATAAATAAATAAAGCTAAATGCTCATGCACAGTTCTTTTGCAAAATAGGTAGCCCAGTATTTATTTTTGAAGAATACCCAAGTTAGGCCTATTTGTTTTCTCCGAATTACTGGGCTGCAAATCTTTCAAGACGAGGAGGGATGCATTCCGGCGTGGCTTAAGAGTATGGTCAATGTCTGTTAAAAGTAATATCAAAAGGGGTTGAAAATTCCAAAAAAATTATAGCAAATGGGATATAAGTTTCTTTTTTTGTTTTTGTTCTTCACTGATATCTTATACGTATTTCATTGGATTTAACATGACATAGTACTAATTTATCTTTAAATTTGTTTTAGTATGGCTATTAATTTTTGGATTAAGAATATTTCATTCCCCAGCAAAAATTTGTGAATTTTCAAAATTTTCCACATATTTAGTTAATTTTTTGACCCTAGTAGTGACCAGGAAATGGCCAGCAATTCTAAAAATGGAAAACAGACTGCAATAAATTCCATATGAATTAGAAAATGAGTAAAAATTATAAAAATAATAGCAAATGGGCTGTACATGCCACAGATTTCGAGGATGACTTGTTTACGCAAGGCTTTGTCAGTGAACACACGATTCTAGCAGCAGTGACTGTTGGATGTCCATCCAACGGCCGACGTGCTTCTTCAATCTCTGATCTTCCTGCTCCAGCCACCTAAACTAGCGCCGGCGGGACTGCTCGGTCCCTCCTCTTGTGGCCCGCTGTGATGCCGCGCAGGCTTCCCCGGCCCACCCTACTCCCTCCGCTGGCCTGGCCATACGCAATCAACTGCCTCCTTATTACGCAAAAAAAATGATTCCTCCCACTGACATCTGGGGCGCACCGGTTGGGAGGCTGACCTGTGGTCCTACTAAGTTGACGCGTACGCAGGGCTTGTCAACTTAGTCAACAAACGATTCTAGCAGTAGTAACCGTTGGATTTGAATCGAACGGTCCTGCTGCTTCTTCAATCGCTGCTCTTCTTGCACCAGCCTCCCAAACCAGCGCCGGGGAGACCGCCTGCTCTTGCCTCTAGTGGGCGGCTGTGCTGCCATTGAGGCCTCATCACCCCTACTACTCCCACTGCTAGCCAGGCCCTGCGGCGACAGCAGCCTCACACCGGAGCCAAATCAGTGAACCCTCGCACTCCTCTCCGCGTGGGCATCCACTGCCGCGTATTCCCCGGCTCCACGTCGTCCCCTTCCTAGGCCTCGTCGTCGTCCACCGCCTTGGTGCTCTCGGCGCGGCGTGGTCAACGTGGTCAACGACATTCCATCAGAAGAGTACAGTACGTGGAGAGGCTGACAGCTGGGTCCACGGCCACAGCCCAGTTTTTTTGTGATTTGCCAAGTAAGTCACTTTGTCAGGCCTGTTGGGCTACAAATCTTTCAAGACAAGGAGAGCTTTCATTCGGCTAGCCGAGAAAATTGCCCATTAGTAATGAGAAATGGGCTGTACATTTTTAAAACACATCAAACCGGCAATTAGTTTCAAATATATTTTTTTCATTTCGAGATTTTAAATTACATTAATTTTTATGCGTGGAGAATTTGTTGGATTTTATACTGATATACATTTATTTTTAAAATCAGTTTGAATGTGAGTCAAAATATCGGGATTAAAAACAGTTCGGACCGCACCGAAATATGCAAAATTTCGTATAATTTTTTAACCGTGGCCACAATATGGGTTGTAATGCTAACAAAAAGAATATGGGCTCCAAAAAAACCTTAATAATTAGCAAATGGGCTGTAAATTATTAGAAATAATGGCAGATGGGTTGTATGTTGTATTCCACAGACTTGAGGCTTTCCTAAAAAAAGGTTGACGCACAAGCAGTGACTGTTGGATGGCCATCCAACGGCTGCCGTGCTTCTTCAATCTCTGCTCTTCCTGCTCCAGCCGCTCAAACAAGCGCCAGCGGGACTGCCTGCTCCCTCCTCCCCGCGGCTGACTCTGCTGCCGCGCAGGCCTCACCGCCCCCACCGTACACCCATCGCTGGCCTAGCCATCCCTCTACTCACCCACACCTGCTGTTATTCTCTGGCGACGGCACACGAACCAGTAAACCCTCGTACAGTCGTACTCCCCTCTGCGTGGGAAACAACTGCCGAGTCTTCCCTGCCTCCGTGTCATTCCCTTCCTTGGCCGCGCCGTCGTCCATCACCCTGGTGCTCTCGGTGCGGCCTGGTCAACGTGGTCAACGACCGACATGCATCTGAAGTGGACTGTACGTGGAGAGGCCGACAGCTGGGTCCACGGCCGCACGCAAGGAAATGCCTCCTTATTACGCGCAAAATAATGATTCCTCCACCTGACATCAGGGACCCACCGAAAGGGCCTCGGTGTTTTGCGAAAAAACGTTACCGCCGCAGACAGCTCGGACCCACCAGCTACATCTTCGCACGCAAGGAGGTGCCTCCTTATTACGCAAGGAAGTGGGCCGACTAAGTTGATGGGGACGGAGGGCTATGTCAACTTAGTCAATATGCACGATTCTAGCTCCAATGACCGTACGATGTCCATCCAACGGCCGTAGTGCTTCTTCAACCTCTGGTCTTCTTGCTCCAGCCGCCCAAACCAGGGCCGGTCGTGCCTCGTGCTCCTGCCTCCCGTGGCCGGCTGCACTGCGACGGATGCCTCACCGCCCCTACTACTCCCACCGCTGGCCAGGCCATCCCTCTAATCACCCACACCCCCTGTTATTCTGTGGCGACGGCAGCCTCACACCGCAACAAACCAGTGAACCCTCGTACTCCTCTACGCGTGGGCATCCACTGTCGCGTCTTCCCCGGCTCCGCGTCGTCCCCTTTCTAGGCCTCGCCGTCGTCCATCGCCCTGGTGCTCTCGGCACGGCATGGTCAACATGGTCAAGGAACGACTTCCATCGAACGTGGACTGTACATGGAGAGGCTGACAGCTGGGTCCACGGCCGCAGCAAGGAAGTGCCTCCTTATTACGTGCAAAATAATTATTCCTCCACCTGACAGCGGGGACCCACCGGATGGGCCACCGTATTTCAGGAAAAAAACTTTTCCCCCTGACTGTTGGGACCCACCAGCTACATCTTCGCACGCAAGGAAGTGCCTGACAGTCGAGACCCACCTGGTCAAAGCGTACGTAGCATTGTCATTCTGGTCGCGAACGTGTACGTACATATATACTGGTGGATGTAGAGGCGCGCACGTGTCGTAGTAAAGGCGCGCATGTAGCATGTACACGTACGTACAGCGGCCAGGGTGCAAGAAAGAAAAAACGGCCACGTATGTGTACATACGGGCGGGGTCTCGAGCGCCTAGTCGCGCATACATACGGCCAGGGCTCATGTACATGGCTGGGTCGGAACGGAGAAACAGCATCGTCGTCGTGTTCATGGGGAGGCAACGGAATGCGTCGTGTTCATGGGGAGGCAACAAAATGCGTCGTGTTCATCGGGAGGCAACGGAACACGTGGGAGCCAACCGGCTGGGTCAGAACGGAATGCGTGGTCGTGTTCATCGAGAGGGCTTGGACGGAACAGGTGATGGAAACGAGGCCTGGCGTACCGCAAAACGGAGGAAACAGACCTCCTACATTCGGAACAGGGTCCTATTGATCGGGAGGGGTGTGGCGTACCGCAAAACGGACGAAATGGACCTCCTACGGTCGAAACGGGGGTCCTGTTGATCGGGAGGGGTGTGGCGTACCGCAAAACAGACGAAACGGACCTCCTACGGTCGAAACGGGGGTCCTGTTGATCGGAAAGGGTGTGGCGTACCGCAAAACGGACGAAATGGACCTCCTACGGTCGAAACAGGGGTCCTGTTCATTGGGAGGGGTGTGGCGTACGGCAAAACGGGACTCCACGGGATACTGTTCATCTCCACCGTCGACCTCCTCCAGCCTCCACAGGCTCCTGTTCATCCAGCCTCCACCACGCGCTACTCCACCGGCTACTGTTCAACCACCCCTCCACCGTCTACTATTCATCCAGCCCTCCACACCACGGGGTCATGTTCAACCACCCCTCCATGGGCACCCCTCCACCGTCTACTGTTCATCCAGCCCTCCACCACACCACGGGGTCCTGTTCATCCAGAGGCAACGCCACCGCTCACT
>NC_041390.1:571301668-571341423 GCF_002162155.2 Triticum dicoccoides | reverse complement strand
GTTCATCCTAGAGGCAGCATCGATCAGCTTCAGTTAGCAGCAGTAGCGAAGGAATTGCTCGATCGGGTTCAGTTAACACCCATTGATCGATAGCTCGGGTTTAGTAACGCGTAGCCTGCAGTGCAATCGCTCGGGTTCAGTTAGAGCCCAACGCCTCGCTCGGGTTCAGTTAGAGCCAACGCCTCGCACACGCGCGTGTACGTGTCTTGATAACCCACAAGTATAGGGGATCGCAACAGTTTTTGATAAGTAAGAGTGTCGAACCCAACGAGGAGCTAAAGGTAGAACAAATATTCCCTCAAGTTCTATCGACCACCGATACAACTCTACGCACGCTTGACGTTCGCTTTACCTAGAACAAGTATGAAACTAGAAGTACTTTGTAGGTGTTGTTGGATAGGTTTGTAAGATAATAAAGAGTACGTAAATAAAAAGTAGGGTCTGTTTAGATAAAGAAACAATAAAGTAAATACAGCGAGTGTGGAAAAGTGGTGGTAGGAGTTGCGAAATTGCCCCTAAGCAATTGACTACTTTACTAGACCGATAGCAAGTATTATGTGGGAGAGGCCACTGCTAGCATGTCATCCCTGACTTGGAATTCTATGCACTTATGATTGGAACTATTAGCAAGCATCCGCAACTACTAACGTTCATTAAGGTAAAACCCAACCATAGCATTAAGATAAATTGGTCCCCCTTCAATCCCGTATGCATCAATTTCTATGTTAGGTTGAAGCTTCTGTCACTCTTGCCCTCCAATACATAGTCCTATCAACATACAACTAACCCTAGGGTGTGATCCACGCGTGCAATCATATGATGGGCACCAAAGGACAGCAACATAACCACAAGCAAATTAAATCAATCATAGTAATTCATCAACCACCGATAGGACAACGAAAATCTACTCAGACATCATAGGATGGCAACACATCATTGGATAATAATATGAAGCATAAAGCACCATGTTCAAGTAGAGGGTACAGTGGGTTGCGGGAGAGTGGACCGCTGTAGATAGAGGGGGAAGGTGATGGAGATGTTGGTGAAGATGGCGGAGGTGTTGGTGTAGATCGCGGTGATGATGATGGCCCCCGGTGGCACTCCGGTGCCAATGGAAGCGAGGGGAAGAGAGCCCCCCTCCTTCTTCTTCTTCCTTGACCTCCTCCCTAGATGGGAGAAGGGTTTCCCCTCTGGTCTATGGCCTCCATGGCGTGGGAGGGGCGAGAGCCCCTCCGAGATTGGATCTGTCTCTCTGTCTCTCTCTGTTTCTGCGTTCTCTCTTGGCTCTATTTCACCATTTCGTGTATATATGGAGATCCGTAACTCCGATTGGCCTGAAACCTTTGCCGTGATTTTTTTTCCGAATATTAGCTTTCTTGCGGCAAAAGAAGAGCGTCAACCGCCTTACGGTGGGCTCACGGGGGTAGGGGCGCACCCTAGGGGGGGCGCCCCTTGCCTCGTGACCACCTTGGGCACTGGTTCGTGTTGATTTTCCTTCCAAATTTTCCATATTTTCCAAAAATAAGCTCCGTCCGTTTTTATCCCGTTTGGACTCCGTTTGATATGGATATTCTGCGAAACCAAAAACATGCAACAGACAGGAACTCGCACTGGGCACTGAATCAATATGTTAGTCCCAAAAATAATATAAAAAGTTGCCAAAAAGTATATGAAAGTTGAATAATGTTGGCATGGAACAATCAAAAATTATAGATACGACGGATACGTATCAACGTGTACGAGAGAAACGCGCATCGCTCGGCCCCCAACCTCCCACCGTAACTGGGAACTCCCCGAAATTTTCCTCCCCCTCGCTTCTACCACGGTTTTTTCTGTCATGGACGGCCCAAAGAATGTCATGCAACTGCGTCTCCGGCCTGCCAAGGACGAAAAGCCCATTTTCTGTCATGATTTTTTATCATAGAAGTAGGAGCCCACCACATCTATGATGATACCGGGTTTTATCACAATTATCGTCATAGAAGTGTCATATGTATGACAGAAAAAAAAATTGTTCGGCCCAAAATGTCACGGATGTGTCTTTTTTGTAGTGGGGGAGTGGAGTTTCCAATTCACCTATTCCTTTGAGGGCTGCTGGAGTACTATGGCCTCCAACTGCACAATCTCACCCCCGGCTCCATCCTCCACATTGCGGGTTATGTCGCTCTATGCGAACTATTCTTGGGTTGCGAGGCCCATTTCGATTTATGGAGAAGACTATTCTGCCTCGTCCCTCGCAATCAAGGTGGGTCAATTTTTTAAGTGGTGGGAGCCAAAGTGTCGCGCATCGCCGGGACCGGATACCTGTCCGGCACGCCAAAGAAAGCTCCCGAAGAGTGGCCTTCCGAATGGTTCTACATCGACGATGTCGCTCTACCCGACCCCGTCCGCATTGGCCTCCCTGAGTTTTCAAATGCTCCGCTGAAGAAACGCCATAGCTGGTGTCCTTGGAGCCTCAAGGAAGAGGATGGCGCGGAGATCAGCTTGCTACTGGGCATGATCAAGACGCTTGCCCAGTCCGGATTGTCAATAGTCGAGGTGATGGCGATTTCTATAATGCAGGGGGTCCAGCCACTCCAATACCGAGGACTGCCCATGTGGCATTATAACGGAGAAGACGATGCCTCACGTTATGGCCAAAAGGGCCCGAAGACCCCCGCCGCTCTAGCCAAGATTCTAGCCGAGCTGTATAAAGCGAAAAAGGAGGAATTCAGCCATCTCCAATATCGAGACGGACTTTCCATGTACAATCCTCCCAGCTAGGTAAGGTTCAGATCCACTATTTTACTCTTGTAGACGGATCATTTGTTGACAAGCAGCATCTTATCTGCTCATAACAGGAATGGCGAAAGGTTGTCGAGGGGATCCATGACCCTGCCCCCAGCCGGATATGAAGAAGATCCGGACATATTTGTGGAGCTTGAGGAGGGAATATTCTATCAGATGAGCTATGAGGGTACATATGTACCCATTATCGCCGATTACCCGGCCTCCTTCCAGCTTCACACGTAAGTAATTCGATGACACCTTACCCAAAAGAGATCTCTTCTTCCTTCTTACCCATCGCACTGTTCTGTGCTCAAAAGGGGAAGCGTTCAGCGCGACGTACCGCTCTGGAGTTATCTCCGAAGAGAGCGCCCCCCACACCACGCGAGCCTTCCAAGTGGAAAACAAACGAAGATACGGCCGGGCCTTCATCAAAGAGGTATGAATTTGCCAATATGCACCTGGGTAGTCACATCCAACCGTGACCTTCCCGTTTTCCATGTGTCAGGAAAAAGGTGCGCTGGACTATATCCGGAGGTTCGAGCGGTCGTACTTCCTGCAGCCACCAAACCCTACCGTGAAGACGGGGGTTGATGCGGGGGCGACGCCGGACTGTCCTCTAGCCTAGGACTTGGATGATGTATCTATCACCAACTCGGAAGTGGAGAGTGCCATGAATCATCGTCGCCGCCGGGCCATTTTACAAGACCCTGGCTATTCAGAAGAGTCGTTTAACACCTTCAACTCGGGCGATGCATACATCCGTGCTGCTCGAGATGGGCTTAACAGGGCCACAAAGCAGCATTTGAAAGATGTGCAGGTAAATTTGTTTTGTATGACTATGATAACCATATGCCAGTAGCCCCGAGACTTAAAGGAGTTGAAACAACTGATTTAAGGATCAATGTACGACCAGGTGCTTACGGAGAAGAACACCCTGTTAACTCAGGAACTAGAAAAGTGTTAGCGTTGGCATGTATTAACAAAAGTCGTTCAAGAGAAAAAGAAACTCCAGGATTCGAACACCAAGCTGGGCGAAGAACTGAAAGATGTGCGAGCTCAGCTAGCCGAATGTGTGAAGGAGAACAAGAAGCTGCGAGGCGGCATATTCAATACGTGGCCGCTTTTATCTTATAACTGTTTGGAGGTAACAGTACCTGATATAGCTGTAATTGCAGGTGTATTGACGAACCGCCCCGAAGAGGAGGTGTCCGGATCATAAAGTGATCTTCTGCAAGGGCTGACGCAGTTGCACGAGCAAGCTCGGCAAGCGATGCAAAGTGTAGCCAAGGCCTTATGGCCATCCGACTCCCCTCCAGGAAGCATGGAGAAGCTGGTAGAGCTGTTCAAGGGACCGCGGCGGCGTATCCGACTATGGAAGATATCGGCTTGCCAAGAGGGTGCTTGAGAGGCCTGGGCCATGGTGAAAACGCGGTATACCAAGCTAGATCCAAATCACATGGCTCGGGTTGGACCATTAGGGTCGGATGGGGAAGAAATTCCCGTTAGTTTAGTATATGACCAAGTGGAAGTGGCCGCTAGATATTCCCAACAGGATTATAAGTTAGACCGCCTGTTGGACGGTATAGAAGAGGAAGTCTTTGAGTCTTGAGTGACCATGTACTTTCCTTCTAGATGGATAATAAAGACAATTGTCATCGCCGACCTTTTCGCTTCAACCTCTGGACCTGAAGGTGCAGAGTGTTTCCGAATACCCTAACGATAGAATATACCGGGGTATGCATGGGAACCAGGCGTAGGGGTCATAATTGCTCGAATAGACAATGTGTATCCGGCTAGTTATGTTATATTACATTATGTAAGACTAGCACATATGCCCGTGCATTGCAACGGGAGAGATATTTTCTATGAGAAGCAACGGGAGAGATAATTGATGTGTCCACCAAAAACGATCTCTGCAACTGTGCGACAGAGCAAGAAGTTGTGATCTTCTCGCGGGTCATGTTTGTCCCGTGAGATCCTGATTGTAATGAGGTTGGTCGGCACAGCGGCGACCACCCAACTCATGCCTTTTTTCTCGGGGCCAGCCTCCATCTCGGGGTTGTGGCTGTCTCCCCATTTGGTAGCTATGTGGTGACATTGGGGCACGGTTGCTTCGATCACTCTCTCCTACGATGGTGTAACCCGGTGGATTACTAATTGTAGAGCATAAATCCTATTTCATTAGCATATTTAGTGCATAACCAGGAATCAACGTCCCTTCTTTATTAGGGTTTATTCTCTTTGATTATTTTAGCGCTCACATGCCCACAACCTTTTTATTTGAACCAAACCAACATATTCTCTTTTATTGGCACTTTACCACCGGCAATAATTTATGGAGTCCCTCTTTCTGCTCATGATTCTCGAGATAACTTCCTTATTTTGATACAACCTTCTAATTTGCAGACAACCTATGGACATATAAAAACTGGTGGGATTTGGTATAAAGTTCCAAGGTGATACAATTCTCATCATAACTGCAAGATAGCAGAGTTGGTTTTGTCCATCAGCACAATTGAGAAGGTCAATAGTTCAACCCCATGGGAGCTTAAATATTTTTTTCTGAGCGTCTTAAACATTTTTTTGCTGGTCCGTCTGACCTAAAAAGAAATGGATGAGTAGGCCGAGTTCGTCCTCCTAAGGACAAAAAAATCAGAAACTATGTGTGGGCAGAACAAAATCTATACGTACATTTAATAGGAGGACCAATCATTTTTATGTAACAAAGCCGCCCTAGCTAGTTGCACCCGCCCAAGAAGCTGGATGCAACGTCGTAAGTTCTATTCCTTACGGCCACCAAATATTTTTGGCTCCCTCGGGAGGATCGATGGGCCAGATGCGGACGGCCCAGTAGGGCAGTGCAACTGAGATCTAATACAGCCTGTGCGATGGAGCTTTTTTCTTTCTTTTTCATGGGCCAACTATGTGGGAGCTACTATATGATGCTAGTGAGTGGGACACACATCCTTTCGTGTACGGGCCAACACCCTGGCAGGCATAAGGACGCCCTGTGTTTGTAAGACGCCAGTAAAAATCCAAAAATAAATATGAGTAGTAGGATCGAATTCATGCCCTTAAAGACCTGACCACGTGCTGCTACCACTCGAACAAATGAGTCCTGCTAATCACTAGCTAGCACGAATATTTAAGAATATACTCAATGTTAGATTAGACTAAATTTTTGATTTTTTTTACTTTTCAAAAAATATAAATTTTTGAATGTTCTAGAAAACATAAATAATGTTGGGAATCCCAAATTTTTTTAAGATTTTGTACATTTTTTGAAATACACAACAAAAATTTAAAAAATTAAAGTTCACAACTTTATTTATAAACATGAACCTTTTTAAAAATATGAAGATTTTTTAAATTTGTAAACAATTTTTGAAAATGAAACATGTTTTGAACATTCAATTTTTTTTACGAAATGTGTTTCCTTAAACTCAGACATTATTTGGCATTTAGGAACATTTCACGAAAACGATAATATGTTTCGCATTTCAAACATTTTCTAAAATGCATTTCTTTAAAACCTGGAACAACTTCGGAAAAAAACAAAGAAATGTTTGACTCTTTTAAATCTGAACCAATTTTGAAACAAAAACAAAGATTTCAATTTTGG
This sequence comes from Triticum dicoccoides, assembly GCF_002162155.2. Taxonomy (NCBI): domain Eukaryota; kingdom Viridiplantae; phylum Streptophyta; class Magnoliopsida; order Poales; family Poaceae; genus Triticum; species Triticum dicoccoides. The sequence goes on along the minus strand of NC_041390.1, from coordinate 571,335,032 downwards.
AGCACCTTTTAAAACAACATTTTTTTTCAATTTCCAAACATTTTTTAGAAATAAGATTTTTTGCAAATTATGATTGTTTATGAAAATATGGAATTTACCCAAAAGGGAAAAATAAAATAATCTTCAAAGGAAAGGAAAAAGACACAAGAAAGAAAAAGAGAAAGGAATAGAAAAAGAAAATGAAAAAATATAGAAAAAAACAAAAACATGTCAGGCCAGCTTTAGCGCCCAATATTAAACTCCTGCCATTTGTCGCTCGTCCGCGATATAGAGTTTTTCCAGTTGCTTGTGCAGTAAAATTAATTGGCTGTGGCTTTGCTGTGGCCCACGTTTGGGATTCTATCATTTTTCCTTCTTTTTTTTAATAGACGAACGGACAATTTTTTTAGTACCACCGCAGATAGAAAAAAAATCGACGTTGAATGGATGAAAAAAATTGGAGAAACGCACCTTACTTTGCAAAAAAAATATTTCAAATTTGGAACACTATTTAAAATGTATTTTTTTAATAATATTCAACAATTTTGTAAAATACAACTTTTTTGAAAAATGGGAACATTACTTTTCACTTAAAAATTTCGGTGTCCTTTCCAGCTAGCTCACGTGCCAATTTATCCGTTCTTCATCCGGCATAATAGATCCATACTTCATACATCTTATTACTACATGTAGTTTTTCACACGTTTATAAATTGGCGCGACTGTATGTAAAGAGCAATATGGGGCTGTTTCAAATATTATTACGCTGAATTCGTGAACATTTCACTATAGGAAGAACATTTTTCGAATTTGAAACGTTTTTGAAACTCCAATTTTTTGAAAATCTCGAAATTTTTGATAAAACACTAACATTTTTTAGTTTTGTACAAATTTCGGAATTATATTTTTTTATGAATATGCGAACATTTTTAAAACGGGAAAAAAATTTGGAATTCTGAACATTCTTCAAAATTTTGAACAAAAAAAGAAATTCTAAATATTTTATAAAAAAATAGTTGGTCAAAAAGGTCAAAAAAGAAACTTAAAAATAAGAAAATAAAAAGGAAAGAGGAAAAAGAGAAAGGAATATAAAATTTTAAATAGAAAAAGAACACAGAAAAGAAGGAAAACAGGCCGGCCCAGTCTAGGGCTATCTGTGTGAAACTCCGACTATCTGTCGCCATGTGTGGCAAATAGGAATTTCCCAGCTGCGTGGGCAGGGGAAATAAGTGGGCTGACTTGACTGGGCTATAGCGCGCACCCCATGTATGAAATTCTGGACAACCCGTATTTTTTTTCAGCACATGGATGCACAAAAAATTAGTACCACCTTGGATAGTAAAAAAAACTTTTGCTGGTGAACAGATGAAAAAAGTGGAGAAACACACCTTGATTTATTAGTAGGTATAGAAACATCTTCTAGAGAGAATAGTTCCGTTAAGAGTTCCTTTTCCTGAGTGTGCATGCGTTTAATGTGCATGTCCGAACTGTAATTGAAAAAATCGTAGAATAAGTAACATCTGGGGTTCACAATGGAGTGAATGCGGAAACGTCTTTAATTCGTTGACCAAATATTCCTTTAAGAACGCTAGCTTTCAACTTCACCCAATCTGAGGTACACATCCAGATGACCCGGCAGTAACAATCGCAGAGGTGCTCCCTTTTATGCCCTAGCCGAACTAACGAGAATGTAGGGCATAAGCACGGGAGCCAAGCAACCCAGCTTGGCCAAAACTTAAGTCATATCGATACATATAATGGCAAAGAAAAGGTACAAATAGAAAAACGCATATGTATTGGGCTTGATGCCGAAAAAATAATAACAAGCTTCTGTACGAGAAGCCCCCGGGTATAATGAACGTACATATGTAGAGATGTACGCATCAAGTAGGGATGGTCTAGCCGTACTAAAGCCGTAAGGCTAAAGAAAAAAACGAAAAAAGGTAAAAACGAAAAGAGAGGGAAAAATAACTGTAATAATAGGAGGGAGGAAACGAACACAGAGTTCGGCGCAAGGCATAAAATCGTCGTAGTCTGGCCGCGTTCCAGGGGTTCGGCTCCAGGTGATTGTCTGATGCATCACGTAGGCGATACGCTCCTCCAGTGAGAAATTCGTCAATGATGAAGGGACCCTCCCACTTGGGCTTGAGTTTGTTCTTTTTCTTCTTCGGCAAGCGTAGAACAAGTTCACCAACGTTATAAGTCTTAGCCCGCACGTATCTGCTTTGGTACCTGCGAGCCTGTTGTTGATAATATGCGGAACGGGCTTTTGCGACGTCGCGCTCCTCCCCCAAGGTATCTAAGCTATCCTGCTGATCCAGCTCGGCTTCTCTCTCTTCGTAGGTGAGTCATGAATAATATCACAGGGTAACACTGCTTCCGCACCGTACACCATGAAGAAGGGTGTATATCCGGTAGTGCGGTTGGGCGTGGTCCGCAGCCCCCAGAGTACGGAGTCGAGTTCCTCCACCCAGTGCTTATCTGATTACTTCAAAGACTGCACTAGTCTGGGTTTGATGCCGCTCATGATTAGACCATTAGCCCGTTCGACTTGACTATTTGTCTGTGGGTGATAGACAGAGGCGTAATCGAGCTTAATGCCTAGATTAGCACACCAGGTTTTCACTTCATTGGTTGTGAAATTGGAGCCATTATCGGTGATTATGTTGTGCGGGACACCGTAATGGTGTAACATGCCGTATATGAAATCTATTACTGGCCCAGCTTCAGCCGTTTTGACTGGTTTAGCCTCTATCCACTTAGTGAATTTATCCACCATGACCAGCAGATACTTTCTCTTATGGCTTCCTCCTTTAAGGGGTCCGACCATATCGATTCCCCAGACCGCAAAAGGCCAAGTGATGGGGATTGTTTGTAAGGTAGTGGGGGCATATGGCTCTGGTTGGCAAAGAGTTGGCATCCGACGCAGCATTGGACAAGGTCTTATGCATCTGCTTGGGCCATCGGCCAATAAAACCCTATACGGAAGGCCTTGCTAACAAGGGCCCGAGATGCGGCGTGGTGACCGCCGAGTCCGGCATGAATTTCGGCCAAGAGCTGACGCCCCTCTTCCTCGTATATACATCGCTGAAGGACTCCGATAGAGATTTTCTTATAGAGCTCTCCGTCATGAACCTTGTAGGCCTTCGAACGCCGGATAATGCAGCGGGCCTCATTCTGGTCCTCAGGAAGCTCCTTCCATTTAAGGTAGTCTAGGAAGGGTTCGGTCCATGGGGCGATGACTGCCATGATGAGATGCGTCGACGGTGCTATTTCAGTGGCTGAGCCTCCAACGACGTCGGTGTTTCCGGGATCTAGGGTTATGTTTGGATCCGGACTAGTGTTGCCGTTTTCCCCCTGCCACACCACTGATGGCTCAAAAAGCCTTTCCAGGAAGATATTAGATGGGACGGGGTCGCGCTTAGCGCCGATACGAGCAAGAACATCTGTCGCTTGATTACTTTCTCGAGCCACGTGATGGAACTCGAGCCCCTCGAACCGGGCCGACATTTTTATGACCGCGTTATGATACGCTGCCATCTTCGGATCTTTGGCATCAAAGTCTCCATTTATTTAAGATATTGCAAGGTTTGAGTCCCCACGCACTTCTAGGCGTTGTATGCCCATGGAGGCAGCCATCCGGAGACCATGCAATAAGGCCTCATATTCTGTTGCGTTATTGGAGTCTGTGTATAGTATTTGGAGGACGTACTGAACAACGTCTCCAGTAGGGGACGTTAAAATGACGCCCGCTCCTAACCCTGCCAGCATTTTGGAGCCATCAAAATACATGACCCAATTGGAATATGTGTCGTACTCTTTATGGAGTTCGGCTTCTGTCCATTCGGCGACGAAGTCGGCCAGTACTTGGGATTTGATAGCTCGACGTGGTTTATATGTGATGTCGAATGGGAGGAGCTCAATGGCCCAATTGGCAATCCGGCCCATAGCATCGCGGTTGTTTATAATGTCAGGTGGTAATTCGGAAGCCACCGTGATCGAACACTCCTAGAAGTAGTGACGGAGCTTTCGGGATGCCATGAAGACCGCGTATGCTATTTTTTGATAATGAGGGTACCGGGATTTGCATGGTGTAAGGACAGTGGATACGTAGTATACTGGCTTCTGAAGCGGGAATTTATGTCCATCATGTTCTCGTTCAATGACGAGTACGTCACTCACCACCTGATGTGTTGCCGATATGTATAATAACATTGGTTCGCCGGCGTTTGGTGCGGCCAGGATTGGATTGCTTGCAAGAACGGTTTTTATTTCCTCCAGTCCGGCTGTTGCCGCTTCCGTCCACTCGAAGTGGTTGGCTCGCCGTAGAAGGCGATAGAGTGGCAGTGCCTTTTCTCCCAATCTGGAGATAAAGCGGCTTAGAGCTGCCACGCAACCCGCGAGCTTTTGAACTAGTTTAAGGTGTGTTGGCTTAGCCAATTGTGACCGAGCTCGGATTTTGGCTGGGTTTGCTTCAATTCCTCTATTGGAGACGATGAAGCCCAACAGTTTTCCAGCAGGGATGCCGAAAACGCACTTTTCAGGATTGAGCTTAATGTCATACTCGCGGAGGTTCTCGAATGTGAGACGTAAATCGTTTATTAGTGTTTCGATGTGCCTAGTTTTGATGACGATGTTATCCACATAAGCTTCAACTGTCTTGCCGATTTGTTTCTCCAGGCATGTTTGAATCATGTGTTGGTATGTGGCCCCGACATTCTTGAGCCCGAAGGGCATGGTGTTGAAGCAGAATGACCCATATGGTGTGATGAATGTTGTTGCAGCTTGATCGGACTCCTTCATTTTGATTTGATGGTATCCGAAATATGCGTCAAGGAAACACAACGAGTCGTGTCCTGCGGTGGCATCGATGATTTGATCGATGTGGGGAAGGGGGAAGGGATCCTTGGGGCATGCCTTGTTGAGGTCTTTGAAATCGACGTACATGCGCCAGGATTTGTCCTTCTTTGGCACCATCACCAAATTTGCGAGCCAGTCCGGATGTTTTATTTCTCTAATGAATCCGGCCTCGATTAGCTTGGCTAGCTCTTCCCCCATAGCTTGGCGTTTGGGTTCGGAAAAGCGCCGCAGTGTTTGCTTGAACGGCTTGTGTCCCTTCAATATGTTGAGGTTGTTTTCGGCCAACTCGTGTGGGATTCCTGGCATATCAGAAGGGTGTTAGGCGAATATATCCCAATTCTCGCGCAGGAACTCTTGTAGAGCGGCGTCAACCGTTGGGTCTAGTTGTGCTCCGATGGATGCTGTCTTCTTGGGGTCCGTTGGATGGACTTGGAATTTGACTATTTCTTTGGCCGGTTTGAATGAGGTGGATTTGGGTCGTTTGTCTAGGACCACATCATCTCTGTCCACCGTGGAGTGCAGCGCGGTTAACTCTTCGGCCGCGAGGGCTTGAGATAATGCCTCAAGGGCCAGGGACGCAGTCTTATTCTCGGCGCGGAGTGCTATGTCCGGATCACTAACTAGAGTGATTATACCATTGGTCCCGGGCATCTTAAGCTTCATGTACCCGTAATGGGGTATTGCTTGAAAGTGCGTAAATGCATCTCTCCCTAAGAGGGCATGATATCCGCTGTTGAAGGGGGGCACCTGGAAGGTTATTTCTTCGGACCAATAGTTCGCCGGCGTGCCGAATATCATGTTGAGGGTGATTTTTCCCGCACACCATGCCTCCCAACTGGGAATGATTCCTTGGAAGGTCATGCTGCTTTGCTCGATGCAGCTCCTGTCTATTTCCATGTATTGTATCCTCATAGATGAGGTTCAGTCCGCTGCCGCCGTCCATGAGAACCTTGGTGAGCCGAAAGCCATCCACAATTGGGCTGAGGACCAAGGCGGCTGGTGTTCGGACCGTCCTGTCTTTTTGTTCGTCGCCAGCGTTGAAGGTTATCGATGTGTCGTTCCAGTGGTTTATTGTTGTGGTTTGGCAGATTTCGGCGAGTTCGCGGAGTGCCCTTTTGTGCCTATTGTTTGAAGTGAATGTCTCAAAGACTGTCAGTACTCTGGGTTCGTCGTCTTCTGGAGGGTGTTGCTCTGGGGTGTCTTTGGTGAGGATGTCCTCGCCATTTTTGGCTACTTGCCGGAGTATCCAACATGCTCTAAGGCTGTGGGTTGGTATGGTATCCGGTGTGGTGTGTATTTTGCATGGGCCATGAAGCCATCCCTTCAGAACGGTTCCGCGCCGCGTGATGGGTTTGCATTTCTTGGCTATTGATCTGGGCGCGTTACAGGGGTGTGCCCTTTTTGCCTGGACCAGTGGTTGAGTGGGGACCGATAGCTTCCAAACTGTCTGATCTCTCGAGGCGCTCTCCATTGCGCTGTACTTCTGTACAATAGTTGCCAAGTCAGCGAAGTGTAGTATGCGGCGGCGATTAATGGCATTGAGGAGTCCTTCGTTCGTGCAATTGTTGCGGAACACCGATATTGCGTCTTCGTCGCGGCAATCTTTAACCTTGTCCTTGACAAGGAGGAATCTAGCCCAAAAGTGGTGGACCATTTCCTGAGACTGTTGTTGTATGCTCATGAGAGCACTTATGTCTGGGTGGGTGGGTGGAATTGGATCTGAACCCTGACCCGATCGATGATCCGGAGTCTGACGTTTTTCTAGACTGAACAGTCCGAGCTCCGGAGTATCTTCTGATTTTTGAAGCCTGCCATCCGACTCTAAGTTCGGAGGACGAGGCATGTCTTTCTGCCGGTAGGTATCCGGCTTCTCGAGGTCGGAGATCCGAACATAATTCGTCCTCAAGATAGAGAAAGGGTTATCTTACTCCTCGACTACCGCTATCTAGTGGGTGATCGGTAGAGAATTAATCGCCCTCTAGTCGGGTTTAAGCCCCATCCGATCATAGTCTGTAGCGACCCCCAAGGCGGCGATGCGATCTAGGTGTTCGTTCAAAGACGATAACTCCGTCGGATCCATCTGTTTGGCATATTCAGAATTAACGCAGATACGTTTTTCGATGACTCGTGAGGTCATCCTTGTCGGCTCAAAGGCCGAGCGAGCGATCATGGTAAAACCGCCCAGCCGGAGGGTTTGGCCTAAGGCCAGAGCTCCTTCGGAGGTGATATTTTCCTTGACGATAAGTCGAGCCATCAATTTCTGTGATGATGGCACAGTGGAACTCTCAATGAAAGAACCAATGTCGGTGTCAAAACCGGCGGATCTCGGGTAGGGGGTCCCGAACTGTGCGTCTAAGGTTGATGGTAACAGGAAACAGGGGACACGATGTTTACCCAGGTTTGGGCCCTCTCTATGGAGGTAATACGCTACTTCCTGCTTGATTGATCTTGATGAATATGAGTATTACAAGAGTTGATCTACCACGAGATCATAATGGCTAAACTCTAGAAGTCTAGCATGTATGACTACGGTATTGAGTATATCCTTTCCGGACTACACCCTCCGGTTTATATAGACACCGGGGGGATCTAGGGTTACATATATAGAGTCGGTTACATAAGATGGAATCTTCATAGTTGTTCGCCAAGCTTGCCTTCCATGCCAAGGAGAGTCCCATCCGGACACGGGTACAGTCTTCGATCTTCATATCTTCATAGTCCATCAGTCCGGCCCATAGATAACAGGCCGGACGCCCAAGGACCCCTCAGTCCAGGACTCCCTCAATGTTCCTAGATGATAAGCTTTCAATGTGATGTGCATCTTTATGTAAAATAGGCGAATGAGCTTTTCATATGCATCTCTCTCCCCCTTTGACATCTATTTCCAAGAAGGGTCGGCTTCAAGGGTATGAGTCAAGTGGGCGGGGTTCTGAAGAGGCATATATAGCTAGGCACAATGTGGCTTTAGATGCAGATAGAGGGAAAGAATCATTGAGTGGAGATGGAGATAAGAATCAGTAAATCTGGAAAAAGTCCTCTCTCAGTAGTGAAATCGGTTGCGCGGATTTGTGTCAATCGCTGACTCTGAAATGGTGAAGTCACAGATAGAGCCTATCGGTGGAGCCGAACTAGTCCATTTTGGTGGAACCGATGAACTATGTACAAGGGTATCTTGTACTTCGGTCCTATCGAGAAACTTTGACCGGAGTGACCGAGTTCAACGCAGAAAGAAGATTTTTTCAACTCAGCTCACATGAAATAGAGTTCTCACAAGGATTTTCAAGGAATTAAGGATTTGCAATGAATTAAAGAGGGTGAAAAGGAAATACAGAAAATAGAAAAGAATCTAGATGAGAAACACTATAGCAAAATAAACGCAAAGAAAATGGAACTAAGGATGGGGAACACTAGAGAACTTCATCTAGAAAGGATCGATGACAGAGTCACCTATGTTAGAGTATATTGACTTAGGAGTCAAGTGAGTTCACTGGATCATAGGCCATACTCATCGTTAAGCTCAAAATGGGGTTGCCATTTTTCATTTAAGCATCTTAATGCATTTGTATCTTGTTGAGTTGCTTCAACTCATGACTTGGAGCAAAACTTCTGTAAGACATAAAGACATACCCTGGGTTTGTTGTTGAACTTGATCATGTAGTTGAACTTGTGATGGATGCTCAATGTTTGATGTAGGCCATCAAGAGTTGGGAGCATCCGTTTGAATTTAAAGCTCATCTTCCTACATGGGTTAGTCTTGCAAGGAATAACACTTATGTATCCAAATTGACAAGAGTGAATTTCATCATAAATTGTCAAAGGATATATTGACTGTGTTCATGCTTCCCTGATTTCAACAACCAAAGTATAGATACTTGGTCATAACAAGATTGCTCAAGATATGAGTGAATTCCAATCTTGTGGAATGAGGCTTATCCAAGTACCTACAAGAGTTAGATACCATACAAGGGTACAAATATATCCAAGATAAATGATCATCATCATAAGAGAAATATCAAGGATTAGTCATATAAGCTCATGCCTTGCATGTATCCAAAGGGGTCTTTAATCCAAATTTGAGGCATCAATGATGTTCAATTCACTCCTTAAATGAAAAATATATTCTCATCAAGAGGTTTGGTGAAGATATCTGCGCCAATTGTTTGTCGGTATGAACATGCCTAAGATTTATGTCACCTTTAGCAACATGATCATGAATGGAATGGTGATGAACTTTGATATGATTGGTTCGAGAATGTTTCATGGGATTGTGTGCAATCTTAATAGCACTCTCATTGTCACAAATCAATGGAACATGTCTCACATGTATCCCATAATCTTTAAGAGTTTGAGTCATCCAAAGTAATTAAGCACAACATGATCCCGCGAGAATGTATTCCGCTTCGGCGGTGGATAATGATACCGAGTTTTGTTTCTTGGAGGACCAAGAGACAAGGGATCTACCAAGAAATTGACATGCACCCTAAGTGGATTTTCTATCAACCTTGTCACCGGCATAGTCCGAGTCAGAATAGCCAACAAGATCAAAATATGACCTCTTAGGGTATGTACCAAATGCCAAAGTTTGGTGTATGGATCAAATATCTCACTATCCTTTTCACGGCCTTAAGATGACATTCTTTTGAAGTAGCATGATACCATGCACACATGCACACACTTAGCATAATGTTGGGATGGGAGGCACAAAGATATGATAATGAACCAATCATAGATCGATAAACCTTTTGGTCAACCGGGTTGCCATCCTTAGTCAAGTCAAGATGTTCACTAGTAGGCATGGGTGTTTTCATACCTTTGCTTTCTTGCATGTTGAACTTCTTGAAAAGATCCTTGGTATACTTTACTTGTGATACAAAGGTACCTTCCTTAGTTTTCTTGATCCACAAACCAAGGAAAAATTTGAGTTCACACATCATACACATCTCAAACTTCTCCGACATTAACCTTCCAAACTTTTCACTAAAATGGGGATTATGAAGGAAATATGCCCTAGAGTCAATAATAAAGTTATTGTTTATTTCCTTATATCATGATAAATGTTTATTATTCATGCTAGAATTGTATTAACCGGAAACTTAGTACATGTGTGAATACATAGACAAAGAGAATGTCACTAGTATGCCTCTACTTGACTAGCTCGTTGAATCAAAGATGGTTAAGTTTCCTAGCCATAGACATGAGTTGTCATTTGATTAATGGGATCACATCATTAGATAATTATGTGATTGACTTGACCATTTCGTTAGCTTAGCACGATGATCGTTTAGTTTGTTGCTACTGCTTTCTTCATGACTTATACATGTTCCTCTAACTATGAGATTATGCAATTCCCAAATACCAGAGGAACACTTTGTGTGCTACCAAACGTCATAACGTAATTGGGTGATTATAAAGGTGCTCTACAGGTGTCTTCGATGGTACTTGTTGAGTTGGCATAGATCGAGATTAGGATTTGTCACTCCGATTGTCGGAGAGGTATCTCTGGGCCCTCTCGGTAATGCACATCACTATAAGCCTTGCAAGCAATGTGACTAATAAGTTAGTTGCGGCATGATGCATTACAGAACGAGTAAAGAGACTTGCCAGTAATGAGATTGAGCTAGGTATTGAGATACCGACGATCGAATCTCAGGCAAGTAACATATCAATGACAAAGGGAACAACGTATGTTTTTATGCGGTTTGACCGATAAAGAACTTCATAGAACATGTAGGAGAAAATATGAGCATCCAGGTTCCGCTATTGGTTATTGACCGGAGACATGTCTCGGTCATGTCTACATAGTTCTCGAACCCTTAGGGTCCGCACGCTTAACGTTCGGTGATGATCGGTATTATGAGTTTATGTGTTTTGATGTACCGAAGGTAGTTCAGAGTTCCGGATGAGATCAGGGACATGACGAGGAGTCTCGAAATGGTCGAGACGTAAAGATCGATATCTTGGACGACTATATTCGGACATCGGAAAAGTTCCAAGTGATTCGGGTATTTTTTTTGGAGTACCGGAGAGTTATGGGAATTTGCCGGGGAGTATATGGGCCTTATTGGGCTTTAGGGGAAAGAGAGAGGGGAGGTTGTGCGCCCGCAAGGCCTAGTCCGAATTGGACTAGGGGGAGGGGCGGCGTCCCCTCCTTCCTTCTCTTCTCTTTTCCCTTTCCTTCCCTCCTACTCCTACTACATGGAAGGGGGGAATCCTACTCCCGGTGGGAGTAGGACACCCCAGGGCGCGCCATAGAGAGGGCCAGTGAGGGAGTCCTGGATTAGGGGGTCTCGGGACAGCCGGATTATATCCTTTGCCGGACTGTTGGACTATGAAGATACAAGATTGAAGACTTCGTCTCGTGTCCGGATAGGACTCTACTTGGCGTGGAAGGCAAGCTAGGCAATACGAATATGGATATCTCCTCCTTTGTAACCGACCTTGTGTAACCCTAACCCTCTCCGGTGTCTATATAAACCGGAGGGTTTTAGTCCGTAGGACAACAGACAATCATACCATAGGCTAGCTTCTAGGGTTTAGCCTCTCTGATCTCGTGGTAGATCTACTCTTGTACTACCCATATCATCAATATTAATCAAGCAGGACGTAGGGTTTTACCTCCATCAAGAGGGCCCGAACCTGGGTAAAACATTGTGTCCCCTGCCTCCTGTTACCATCCGGCCTAGACGCACAGTTCGGGACCCCCTACCCGAGATCCGCCGGTTTTGACACCGACATTAGTGCTTTTCATTGAGAGTTCCTCTGTGTCGTCACCTTTAGGCCCGATGGCTCCTCCGATCATCAACAACGATGCGGTCTAGGGTCAGACCTTTCTCCCCGGACAGATCTTCGTGTTCGGCGGCTTTGCACTGCGGGCTAATTCGCTTGGCCATCTGGAGCGGACTGAAAGCTACGCCCCTGGCCATCAGGTCAGATTTGGAAGATTGAACTACACAGCCGACATCCGCGGGGACTTGATCTTCGACGAATTCGAGCCACAGCCGTGCGCGCTGTACTGTCACGATGGGTATGACCTAGCTCTCCCGCCGAACAGTACCCTAGAGGCCACGCCCGATTCAGCTCCGACCCTTAGCTCGGAGCCAACTGCGCCAATCGAGGACGGGTGCCTAGACACCGCCTTAGGGGCTGCAGTCTCAACGGTGATCGAGCCGAACACTAGCCTAATCCTCTGCGAAGCCCGTGACTCCAAGGTGCCGGACTCTTTTCCGGACTCCGAACCATCCGCGCCCCTGCCAATCGAATATGATTGGGCGCCGATCATGGAATTCACCGCCACGGATATCTTTCAGCACTCGCCCTTCGGCGACATTCTGAATTCACTAAAGTCTCTCTGTTTGTCAGGAAAGCCCTGGTCGGACTATGGCCAACAGGATTGGGATGCGGACGACGAAGAAATTCGACGCCCACCCACCACCCACTTTGTAGCCACTGTCGATGATTTAACCGACATGCTCGACTTCGACTCCGAAGACATCGACGGTATGGACGACAATGTAGGAGACGAACATGAACCAACGCCTATAGGGCACTGGAAAGCCACCTCGTCATATGACATATACATGGTGGATACACCCAAAGAAGGCAATGGCGACGAGATAATGGAGGATGACCCCTCCAAGAAGCAACCCAAGCGTCGATGTCAGCGGCGCCGCTCTATGTCCCGCCAAAGCAAAAGTGGTGATACCGGCGCAGGAGATAATAACACTCCGGATAGTGCCAAAGACAACAACAGTCCCCTCCAGCAAGATTTAGAGCAGGAGGATGGAGAAGCCAGCCCTCCTGAGAGAGCGGCAGACAGAGAGGAGGAGGATGACAATTACATGCCCCCCTCCGAAGACGAGGCGAGCCTCGGCGACGATGAATTCGCCATACCAGAGGATCCCGTCGAACAAGAGCGCTTCAAGCGCCGGCTTATGGCCACGGCAAATAGCCTGAAGAAAAAGCAGCTGCAGCTTCAAGCTGATCAAGATCTGCTAGCTGACAGATGGACTGAAGTCCTCACGGCCGAGGAATATAAACTCGAGCGCCCCTCCAAGAATTACCTAAAGTGTAGGTTACTACCCCGACTGGAGGAAGAAGCGTATGATACGGCTGATCGGCCACCTCGTGGCCGCGATAGAGAGGCATTCCAGCCAAAAACTCAGCCTCCACCCCGACGCCATTCAAATAAAAAGGCATGGGGAGATACGCCAGACCTGCGAGACATATTGGAGGACAAAGCAAAGCATGCAAGATCGATCTACGGATCACGAGGGCGCACAACTCTGCGAGACGATAAACGTCACGCCGGATACAGTAAAAGCAAATCCTGCCGGGCCGAACACAGCGGGCAAGACCCATTCGAGTTGCGTCGCGATATAGCCCAATACAGAGGCGCCACACATCCCTTATGCTTCACAGACGAAGTAATGGATCATCAATTCCCAGAAGGTTTCAAACCTGTAAATATTGAATCATACGACGGCACAACAGATCCAGCAGTATGGATCGAGGATTTCCTCCTCCACATCCACATGGCCCACGGCGATGACTTACACGCCATCAAATACCTCCCACTAAAGCTCAAAGGACCAGCGCGGCATTGGCTTAACAGCTTGCCAGCGGACTCCATTAGCTGTTGGGAAGATCTAGAAGCCGCATTCCTCGACAACTTTCAGGGCACTTAGGTGCGACCACCAGACGCCGATGACTTGAGCCACATAATTCAGCAGCCAGAAGAGTCGGCCAGGCAATTCTGGACTCGGTTCCTTACAAAGAAAAATCAAATCGTCGACTGTCCGGATGCAGAGGCCTTAGCGGGTTTCAAACACAACATCCCAGACGAGTGGCTAGCCCGGCACCTTGGTTAGGAAAAGCCGAAATCTATGGCAGCTCTCACGACACTCATGACCCGCTTTTGTGCGGGAGAAGACAGCTGGCTGGCTCGCAGTAATAACATATCAAAGAACCATGGTACCTCCGATACCAAGGACGGCAATAGCAGGTCACATTGCAAAAAACATAAGCGTTGCATTAACAACGAAAATACCGAGGATACGGCAGTCAATGCCGGATTCAAAGGCTCTAAACCCGGTCAGCGGAAAAAGCCATTCAAACAAAGTACGCCGGGTCTGTCCAGCTTGGACCGTATACTCGATCGCTCGTGTCAAATACACGGCACCCCGAACAAGCCAGCCAATCACACCAACAGGGATTGTTGGGTGTTCAAGCAGGCCGGCAAGTTAATTGCCGAAAACAAGGACAAGGGGTCGCATAGCGATGACGAGGAGGAGCCCCGGCAGCCACACACTGGAGGACAGAAGAGGTTTCCCCCGCAAGTGCGGACGGTGAACATGATATACGCAACCCACATCCCCAAGAGGGAGCGGAAGCGTGCGCTCAGAGGCGTATATGCGTTGGAGCCAGTCGCCCCAAAGTTCAACCCTTGGTCCTCCTGTCCGATCACCTTCGATCGCAGGGACCACCCCACTAGTATCCGTCATGGCGGATTCGCCGCACTGGTCCTAGACCCAATCATTGACGGATTTCACCTTACTCGAGTCCTTATGGATGGCGGCAGCAGCCTGAACCTGCTTTATCAGGACACTGTGCGCAAAATGGGTATAGACCCCTCAAGGATCAAACCCACAAAAACGACCTTTAAAGGCGTCATTCCATGTGTAGAGGCCCATTGCACAGGCTCAATTACACTAGAAGTGGTCTTCGGATCCCCGGATAACTTCTGAAGCAAAGAGTTAATCTTCGATATAGTCCCGTTCCGTAGTAGTTATCACATGCTGCTCGGGCGAACCGCATTTGCTAGATTCAATGCGGTACCGCATTATGCATACCTCAAGCTCAAGATGCCAGGACCTCGCGGAGTTATTACAGTCAATGGAAACACAGAGCACTCTCTCCGAACAGAGGAGTACACCGCGGCCCTCGCAGCAGAAGTGCAAAGCAGCCTCTCAAGGCAATCAACCAGTTCGGTGCTTCAAAGCCCGGACACCTTCAAGCGCGCTCGGAGCAATCGGCAAATAGACCGCCTGGCGCGATCTGAGCTCGCGTAGGAATACGGCGGCAACCCCAATCCCAGCCCAACGGCCAAACTCGTGCCACGCGTACATAATTACGCATTAAAAATACCATGGGCATAGGTGGGGAGGGGGCACAACTGCGGCACACCCCAAGATGCGGCTTAAACCGCACTAGGGGCTTCCCGTTTGGTTATTTTTCTTTTTTTCAGGACCTTAATCTCTGGAAACACTGTCCGACAGCACTACTGCCGAACACATGATGCAGTAACCAAGGAGGCAGACAGCTACGTCACACCACGGAATTCCCAGGTGGATTACAGTAACGAGCGAAATATTCGATTTAATATCATTCCTCAGCTTGCCCTTGGAAGGGACATAGTCCTACTCTTTGCTTATCACACTATCTGTATCACTCTGCTTTAACGCAATTTTTTGAATAAACAATGCATGACATTACGACTATTATTGCATATATATATATATGTGTGTGTGTGTGTGTGTGTGTGTTCATTAATGATGCCTTGCAACCATACACTTTGGTATGGCCAATACACCAGGGGCTTACGTACCCCACAATACGATGTGAAAAGTCCGAACACTTTCACAAGTGCGGCACCCCGAACTTATAGCATTATATGCATCAGCTCCGAATCATGTCTTTGGTCAAATTTTGGGTTTGCCCAGCTCCTATGTTTTGGTACCTTACGTTCCGCTCTATCGGCTAAGGTAGCGCTAGGAGAACTACTGCGATTGTGCCCCGATTCTGTTGGGTTCAGCACCTCAGTAGAGAAAGCTAAAACTGACTGTCATGATAAGGTGAGAGATTGGTCGCTGTTCGGCGAGGTTTTCGAGTCCCTAAAGACTTATGCCGCTTAGAGCGAGGGGCCGGCCCTGTCTGGCTTAAAGGCGTGTATCGCGCCCCAAATTCGGCCTTCCGAATACCAGGGGCTTCGCCGAAATTTAAAATTATAGAATTCTATGGCTAAGTGAGAGTGATAAAGCATTATTAGTCCGGTTGCCTTGTTCGCTATGCTGAGCACCTCCCTCGAAGGACCCAAACATGGGAACAAGAGTGCTCAGGTTTATCCCGAACACCCCAGCACACGTGGCATGGGGGCAGAAGCCGAGGACTAGCCATCTCTCAGATTGAATAAATAGCCAAAGAGAAGGTAATATTTTAAATTCAAACAAGCGTTGCATAGCGCATATGAAACAAGTTTTCATAAATATAGGATTAAACGAGCAAGTCTCACTCAAATATTACATCTTTTGAACACTCGTCCGCTATGAGACGGGCACCCGGCAGAACACCCTCGTAGTACATCTCGGGGTGGCGGTGCTCCTTGCCCTCCGGCGGCCCCTCCTTGATCAGCTTCACGACGTCTAGCTTGACCCACTGCAATTTCACACGGGCGAAAGCCCGACGTGCACCCTCAATGCAGACAGACCGCTTTACGACCTCCAGCCGCGGGCAAGCAACCACAAGCCGCCTCACCAGGCCGAAGAAGCTGTTCGGAAGGGCGTCGCCAGGCCACAGCTGGACTATAAAGACCTTCATGTCCTGATCGGCCGCCTTATGTAGCTCGACCATCTGCCTCAGCTGGTCGCTCATTGGCACCGGGTGTTCGGCCTCAGCATACTGAGACCAGAACAGCTTCTCCATTGAGCTTCCATCCTCGGCCTGGTAAAATTGTGCGGCATCGGACACGCTGCGGGGCAAATCTGCGAATGCTCCTGAAGAGCTCCGGATTCGGGTAAGTAATCGGTAATTTACTTTTACATGCTTGCTTTGCATATAGAAAGCCTTACCCGCCACTATCTTCTTCATTGCGTCGATCTCCTGGAGGGCCCTTTGGGCTTCGGCCTTGGCACTTTTTGCGCTCTCGAGGGTCGCGGCAAGCTCAGACTCCTGCGTCTTTGAGTCAAGCTCCAATGCCTCATGCTTCGCCACGAGAGCCTGGAGCTCTTGCTGCACCTCGCCCACCCGAGCCTCATGCTTCTCTCGCTTGGTGCGCTCCTTGGCCGCGTTATCTTCGGCCTTGGTTAGCGCTTGCTTCAGGGTCGCCACCTGGTCGTGGCCCCTGGCGAATATACAATGATCCTGTCATTTTGCAATCGCGTCTTCTTTTATATATACATATCTATAGATAGGGTATTACTTACCATTGTTCTCCTCGAGCTGCCTCTTGACAAGGCCGACCTCTTCCCCGGACCCCTCGAGGTCCTGCTTCAGTACGGCGACCTCCGCAGTCAGTGTGGCGGACGCCAGCAGCGAAGCCTGCATATGCATATTGACATACTTATATTAGACTCCTACGATATTATTTGATCCTCTGTTCGGCTTTTCTTTGTGAACACTGAACAAAGCATCAGGGGCTACTGTCTATGCGGTAATATTTCTACTACATTTTAAAACACTTACCTCAAAGCCTGTTAAAAGGCTGGCACAGGCTTCAGTCAACCCTCTCTTGGCGGACTAAACCTTCTGGACCACCACACTCATAATAGTACGGTGCTCCTCGTCGATGGAAGCACTGCGAAGCGCTTCCAGCAGATTGTCCGGCGCCTCTGGATGGACAGAGGTCACCGGCACAGGCGTCTTGCCCCTCTTAGAAGGAGGCCGCCTGCCCGAGCCCGGAACCACTCGAGGTTCCGACACGGTGTTCGGCTGAGGGCTGAACTCGAAGCTCTCAGGGGGCCCATCCCTTTGGCTCCCGGAGTCCAGAAGGTCGCCTTGAGGCGCCTCCGGGACTGTCTCCCCTTGATCTGGTGCCTCTTGAGATAGCACCTCGGCATCGTCGGCAGGATGAGGGGAGGTGGCGGTCGGGACTGGATCGCTATCCATGTCCGACGAGCCTAGGTAGCCGTCCGATGATACATCGATACTGGCTCGTGGCGGCCTGCACAATTATGTTCGGCATTAGGGAAAGCAGTGCGACAAAGGAATGCTATGAGTTACTCTGGTATCCGAATACTTACGATCTCCCCAGGGGCTTGGCCCTGGGCAACCACTCGTCTTCGCCTTCGTTGGTGGTGGTGGAACTGTCCGGAAGGAGAGTCCTTCCCTTCTTGGACCCTTCGCCCCCCCCCCCCCTAGTTGGGGCGGCCTTCCTTTTCCTATCTCCCCCAGCCGGAGGGGGAGCATCTTCTTCTTCCTCCTTGTCTTCGGGGGAGGAGTGCGCCGCAGAGTCATCGGACGGTGAGTCCGACGACGCCTGGCGTCGGGAACTCTTTCAGGTTCCCTTGGCCTTCTTGATCTTCTCCATCACCGTATAAGGAGCCGGAGTCAGCATCTTCGCCAGAAGAGCATCTGTTGGGCCTTCGGGCAAAGGAGCCGGACAGTCGATCTGTCCGGCCGTCTCCTGCCAGTCCTGTCAAAGGTACCGGAGTTTAGATCCCGCATGGAGTCAATCTATAAAAAATAAGTATCCTCTGAAAGGTAAAGCAGCTTACCGCACTGGCTTGGCGCTTCGCGCTGAATCCGCGATCCTCAGTAATGGGAGGGGGGACCTCGGCGCTTTTGAACAGCACCCTCCAGGCATCTTCGTGAGTTGTGTCGAAGAGCCTGTTCAGAGTTCGGTGCTGCGCCGGGTCGAACTCCCACAAGTTGAACTCCCGTTGTTGGCACGGGAGGATCCGGCGGTGGAGCATGACCTGGACCACGTTGACGAGTTTGAGCTTCTTGTTCAGCATGTTTTGAACGCATGTTTGGAGTCCGGTCAGCTCTCCCGAACTACCCCAGGACATGCCCTTCTCTTTCCAGGAGGTGAGCCGCGTGGGGATGCCAGATCGGAACTCGGGGGCCGCTGCCCATGCAGGGTCGCGCGGCTCAGTGATGTAGAACCACCCCGATTGCCACCCCTTTATGGTTTCCACAAAGGAGCCCTCGAGCATGTTACGTTGGGCATCTTTCCCACCATGGCACCTCCGCACTCCGCCTGGTGGCCGCCCACAACCTTTGGCTTGACATTGAAGGTCTTCAACCATAAGCCGAAGTGGGGCTTGATGCGGAGGAAGGCCTCGCACACAACGATAAATGCCGAGATGTTGAGGATGAAGTTCGGGGCCAGATCATGGAAATCCAGGCCGTAATAGAACATGAGCCCCCGGACGAATGGGTGGAGACGAAATCCCAGTCCGCGGAGGAAATGGGTGAGGAACACTACCCTCTCATGGGCCTGGGGGTGGGGATGAGCTGCCCCTCATCTGGGAGCCGGTGCGCGATGTCATCGGGCAGGTATCCGACTCTCCTCAGCTTCTTGATGTCTCCATCCGTGACGGAGGAGACCATCCACATGCCTCCCGCTCCGGACATGGTTGGAGAAGGTTGAGGTGGGAAGTGCGGACTTGGGCGCTAGAGCTCGAGTGTGCAAAAACGGATGAGCAAAGGAGGAAGAAGGCATGGATAGAAAGGTGAATCCTTATCCCTTTATATGGGCGGACTAAACTAAGCGTCCCCACTTGCCTGGTAAAACTCGCTTATCCCCCAAGCGCCGTAATCGATGGCGCATTGGGTTACCCACGCCCGTATTGATGAGAATCCCGTAATAAGGGGACGCGATCTCTGCTTTGACAAGACGTGTCGAAAAACTGCCTCGCGTTATGTGCGGGGCTAGTTAAAGGAAACGGTTCGAATAATCACCGGGCCATGACATAACGTCATACTGTCAAAACAAGTCAGCAAATTAGATTTGCGGAAATATTATTCTCTCTACGGAAGTATGTGGAACTTCTGTTGCAGGGTCGGACACTATCCTCGTATTCAAATTCTTCTATGATGTATTCGGAGGAGGAACCCGCCTTGCAATGTCGAAGACAATACTGCGCGCCGGACTCATCGTCATTGAAGCCTGGTTAAGGGGCTACTGAGGGAGTCCTGGATTAGGGGGTCTCCGAACAGCCGGATTATATCCTTTGGCCGGACTATTGGACTATGAAGATACAAGATTGAAGACTTCGTCTCGTGTCCGGATAGTACTCTACTTGGCGTGGAAGGCAAGCTAGGCAATACGGATATGGATATATCCTCCTTTGTAACCGACCTTGTGTAACCCTAACCCTCTCCGGTGTCTATATAAACCGGAGGGTTTTAGTCCGTAGGACAACAGATAATCATACCATAGGCTAGCTTCTAGGGTTTAGCCTCTCTGATCTCGTGGTAGATCTACTCTTGTACTACCCATATCATCAATATTAATCAAGCAGGACGTAGGGTTTTACCTCCATCAAGAGGGCCCGAACCTGGGTAAAACATTGTGTTCCCTGCCTCCTGTTACCATCCGGCCTAGACGCACAGTTCGGGACCCCCTACCCGAGATCCGCCGGTTTTGACACCGACAGCTGGCCTCCCCCTCCTCCACTCCTTTATATACGGGGGAGGGGGCACCCCATGGAGACACAAGTTGATCTGTTGATCTCTCCCAGCCGTGTGCGGTGCCCCCCCCCCTCCACCATAATCCACCTCGATCATATCGAAGTGGTGCTTAGGCGAAGCCCTGCGTCGGTAGCGTCATCATCACCGTCATCATGCCGCCGTGCTGACGAAACTATCACGTGAAGCTCTTCTAGGTTGAAGTTCATGGGACGTCATCGAGCTGAACGTGTGCTGAACTCGGAGGTTCCGTGCGTTCAGTACTTGGATCGGTCGGATCGTGAAGACGTACGACTACATAAACCGCGTTGTGCTAATGCTTCCGCTTTCGGTCTACGAGGGTACGTGGACACACTCTCCCCTCTCGTTGCTATGCATCACCATGATCTGTGTGTGCATAGGAATTTTTTTGAAATTACTACGCTCCTCAACATTGGTATTAGAGCCAGGTTTATGCATAGATGTTATATGCACGAGTAGAACACAAGTGAGTTGTGGGCGATACAAGTCATACTGCTTACCAGCATGTCATACTTTGGTTCGACGATATTGTTGGATGAAGCGACCCGGACCGACATTACGCATACGCTTACGCGAGACTGGTTCTACCGACATGCTTTGCACACAGGTGGCTGGCGGGTGTCAGTTGCTCCAACTTTAGTTGAACCGAGTGTGACTATGCCCGGTCCTTTTTGAAGGTTAAAACATCACTAACTTGACGAAATATCATTGTGGTTTGATGCGTAGGTAAGAACGGTTCTTGCTCAGCCCGTAGCAGCCACGTAAAACTTGCAATAACAAAGTAGAGGACGTCTAACTTGTTTTTGGAGGGCTTGTTGTGATGTGATATGGTTAAGACGTGATGAGATATAAGTTGTTGTATGAGATGATCATGTTTTGTTGAAGTTATCGGCAACTAGCAGAAGCCTTATGGTTGTCTCTTTATTGCATAAGATGCAAGCGCCAAATAATTTCTTTACTTTATCTCTATGCGATAGCAATAGTTGCAAGAACAATAGTTGGTGAGACGACCATGTGACGACACATTGATAGAGATCAAGATGATGGAGATGATGGTGTCATGCCGGTGATGATAGAGATCATGACGGTACTTTGGAGATGGACATCAAAGGCGCAAGATGATCATGGCCATATCATGTCACATATTTTGATTGCATGTGATGTTTATCTTTTATAAATCTTATTTTGCTTAGTTCGGCGGTAGCTTTACAAGATAATCTCTCACTAAATTTCAAGGTACAAGTGTTCTCCCTGAGTATGCATTGTTGCCAAATTTTGTCGTGCCGAGACACCACATGATGATCGGGTGTGATAAGCTCTACGTTAACATACAACGGGTGCAAGCCAGTTTTGCACGCGCAGAAATACTCGGGTTAAACTTGACGAGCCTAGCATATGCAGATATGGCCTCGGAACACTAAGACCGAAAGGTAAAGCGTGAATCATATAGTAGATATGATCAACATGGTGATGTTCACCATTGAAAACTACTCCATTTCACGTGATGATTGGTCATGGTTTAGTTGATTTGGATCACGTGATCACTTACATGATTAGAGGGATATCTGTCTAAGTGGGAGTTCTTAAGTAATATGATTAATTGAACTTTAATTTATCATGAACTTAGTCCTGGTAGTATTAGCATATCTATGTTGTAGGTCAATGGCTCGCGTTTAGCTCCCCTGTTTTATTTTTGATATGTTCCTAGAGAAAACTAGGTTGAAAGATGTTAGTAGCAATGATGCGGATTGGATCAGTGATCTGAGGATTATCCTCATTGCTGCACAGAATAATTATGTCCTTGATGCACCGCTAGGTGACAGACCGATTGCAGGAGCAGATGCAGACGTTATGAACGTTTGGCGATCTCGATATGATGACTACTTGATAGTTTAGTGCACCATGCTTTATGGCTTAGAATCGGGCCTTCAAAGACGTTTTGAACGCCACGGAGCATATGAGATGTTCCAAGAGTTGAAATTAGTATTTCAGACTCATGCCCATGTCGAAAGGTATGGGACCTTTGACAGTACTTTGCCTACAAGATGGAGGAGAATAGCTCAACTAGTGAGCATGTGCTCAGATTGTCTGGGTACTACAATTGCTTGAATCAAGTGGGAGTTAATCTTCTTGATAAGATAGTAATTGACAAAGTTCTCTAGTCACTATCACCAAGTTACTAGAACTTAGTGATGAACTATAATATGCAAGGGATAACGAAAACAATTCTCAAGCTCTTCGCGAAACTAAAATCGGCGAAGGTAGAAATCAAGAAAAGCATCAAGTGTTGATGGTTAACAAGACCACTAGTTTCAAGTAAAAGGGCAAGGGAAAGAAAGGGAACTTTAAGAAGAATGGCAAGCAAGTTGCCACTCCCATGAAGAAGCCCAAAGCTAGACCCAAGCCTAAAACTGGGTGCTTCTACTGCAAAGGAAATGGTCACTGGAAGTGCAACTGCCCTAGATACTTGGCGGATAAGAAGGATGGAATACTAAACAAAGGTATATTGGATATACATGTTATTGATGTGTACTTTACTACTGTTTATAGCAACCCCTCGGTATTTGATACTGGTTCAGTTGCTAAAGAGTAGTAACTCAAAACGGGAGTTGCAGAATGAACAGAGACTAGTTAAGGGTGAAGTGATGATGTGTGTTGGAAGTGGTTCCAAGATTGATATGACCATCGCACACTCCCTATACTTTCGGGATTAGTGTTGAACCTAAAATAAATGTTATTTGGTGTTTGCGTTGAGCATGAATATGATTGGGTCATGTTTATTGCAATACGGTTATTCATTTAAGTCAAAGAATAATTGTTGTTCTATTTACATGAATAAAACCTTCTATGGTCATACACTCAATATAAATGGTTTATTGAATCTCGATCGTAGTAATACACATATTCATAATATTGAAATCAAAAAGATGCAAAGTTAATAATGATAGTGCAACTTATTTGTGGCACTGCCGTCTAGGTCATATTGGTGTAAAGCGCATGAAGAAACTCCATGCTAATGGGTTTTTGGAATCACTTGATGCTTTCAAACCATGCCTCATAGGCAAGATGACTAAGACTCCATTCTCTGGAATAATGGAGCGAGCAACAGAGTTATTGGAAATCATATATACTGATGTATGTGGTCGAATGAACATTGAAGCTCATGTTGGATATCGTTATTTTCTTGCCTTCATAGATGATTTGAGCGGATATGGGTATATCTACTTGATGAAACATAAGTCTGAAACATTTGAAAAGTTCAAAGAATTTCAAAGTGAAGTGGAAAATCATCGTAAAAAGAAAATAAAGTTTCTGCGATCTAATCGCGGAGGAGAATATTTGAGTTACGAGTTTGGTCTTCATTTGAAACAATGCGAAATAGTTTCGCAACTCACACCACCTGGAGCACCACGGCATAATGGTGTGTCCGAACGTCATAACCGTACTTTATTAGATATGATGCGATCTATGATGTCTCTTACCGATTTATCACTATCGTTTTGGGGTTATGCATTAGAGACAGCTGCATTCACATTAAATATGGCACCATCTAAATCCGTTGAGACGACACCATATGAACTGTGGTTTAGCAAGAAACCTAAGCTGACGTTTCTTAAAGTGTGGGATTGTGATGCTTATGTGAAAATGTTTCATCCTGATAAGCTCAAACCCAAATCGGAAAAGTGCGTCTTCATAGGATACCTAAAAGCAACTATTGGGTACACCTTCTATCACAGATCCGAAGACAAGATATTTTGTTGCGAAGAATGGGTCCTTTCTAGAGAAGTAGTTTCTCTCAAAAGAAGTGAGTGGGAGGAAAGTAGAACTTGATGAGGTAATTGTACCTTCTCCCGAATTGGAAAGTAGTTCATCACAAAAATCAGTTCCAGTGATTCCTACACCAATTAGCGAGGAAGCTAATGATAATGATCATGAAACTTCAGATCAAGTTACTACCGAACCTCGTAGGTCAGCCAGAGTACGGTCCACACCAGAGTGGTACGGTAATCCTGTTCTGGAAGTCATGTTACTAGACCATGACGAACGTACGAACTATGAGGAAGCGATGACGAGCCCAGATTCCGCGAAATGGCTTGAGGCCATGAAATCTGAGATGGGATCCATGTATGAGAACAAAGTGTGGACTTTGGTTGACTTGCCCGATGATCGACAAGCCATCGAGAATAAATGGATCTTCAAGAAGAAAACTGACGCTAACGGTAATGTTACTGTTTGCAAAGCTCAACTTGTTGCGAAAGGTTTTTGACAAGTTCAAGGAGTTGACTACGATGAGACCTTCTCACTTGTAGTGATGCTTAAGTCCATCCGAATCACGTTAGCAATTGCCGCATTTTATGATTATGAAATCTGGCAAATGGATGTCGAAACTGTATTCCTTCATGGATTTCTTAAAATAAGAGTTGTACATGATGCACCAGAAGGTTTTGTCGATACTAAAGGTGCTAACAAAGTGAGCAAGCTCTAGTGATCCATCTATGGACTGGTGCAAGCATCTCGGAGTTGGAATATATACTTTGATAAAGTGATCAAAGCATATGGTTTTATGTAGACTTGCGATGAAGCCTGTATTTACAAGAAAGTGAGTGGGAGCACTACAACATTTCTGATAAGTATATGTAAATGACATATTGTTTATTAGAAATAGTAGAATTTTCTGGAAAGCATAAAGGAGTGTTTGAAAAGAGTTTTCAAAGAAAGACCTCGATGAAGTTGCTTACACATTGAGCATCAAGATCTATAGAGATAGATCAAGACGCTTGATAAGTTTTTTCAATGAGTACATACCTTGACAAGATTTTGAAGTAGTTCAAAATGGAACAGTCAAAGAAGGAGTTCTTGCCTGTGTTGCAAGGTGTGAAGTTGAGTAAAGACTCAAAATCCGACCATAACAGAAAATAGAAAGAGAATGAAAAGTCATTCCCTATGCCTCAGTCATAGGTTCTATAAAGTATGCTATGTTGTTTACTTGTCCTATTGTATACCTTAGCATCTTTCTGGCAAGGGAGTACAATAATGATCTAGGAGTAGATCACTGGACAGCGGTCAAAATTATCCTTAGAGGACTAAGGAAATATTTCTCGGTTATGGAGGTGATAAAAGAGTTCGTCATAAAGAGTTACGTCGATGCAAGTTTTTTACATCAATCTAGATGACTCTAAGTCTCGATCTGGATACATATTGAAAGTGGGAGCAATTAGCTAGAGTATCTCCGTGCAGAGCATTGTAGATATAGAAATTTGCGAAATACATACGGATCTGAATGTTGCAGGCCCGTAGGCTAAACTTCTCTCACAAGCAAAACATGATCACTCTTTGGGTGTTAATCACATAGCGATGTGAAATAGATTATTGACTCTAGTAAACCCTTTGGGTATTAGTCACATGGAGATGTGAACTAATCACATAAAGATGTGTGCTACCAAATGTCACAACGTAACTGGGTGATTATAAAGGTGCTCTATAGGTGTCTCCAATGGTACTTATTGAGTTGGCATAGATCGAGATTAGGATTTGTCACTCCGATTGTCGGAGAGGTATCTCTGGGCCCTCTCGGTAATGCACATCACTATAAGCCTTGCAAGCAATGTGACTAATGAGTTAGTTGCGGGATGATGCATTACGGAACGAGTAAAGAGACTCGCCGGTAACGAGATTGAGCTAGGTATTGAGATACCGACGATCGAATCTTGAGCAAGTAACATACCGATGACAAAGGGAACAACGTATGTTGCTATGTGGTTTGTCCGATAAAGAACATCATAGAATATGTAGGAGCCAATATGAGCATCCAGGTTCCGCTATTTGTTATTGACCGGAGATGTGTCTCGGTCATGTCTACATAGTTCTCAAACCCGTAGGGTCCGCACGCTTAACGTTCGGTGACGATCGGTATTATGAGTTTATATGTTTTGATGTACCGAAGGTAGTTCGGAGTCCCGGATGAGATCAGGGACATGACGAGGAGTCTCTAAATGGTCGATACATAAAGATCGATATATTGGATGACTATATTCGGACATCGGAAAGGTTCCGAGTGATTCGGGTATTTTTCGGTGTACCGGAGAGTTACGGGAATTCGCCGGGGAGTATATGGGCCTTATTGGGCTTTAGGGGAAAGAGAGAGGGGAGGCTGCGCACCCCCCAAGGCCTAGTCCTAATTGGACTAGGGGGAGGGGCGGCGCCCCCTCCTTCCTTCTCTTCTCTTTTCCCTTTCCTTCCCTCATACTCCTACTACATGGAGGGGGGATCCTACTCCCGGTGGGAGTAGGACTCCCCAAGGCGCGCCATAGAGAGGGCCGGCCCTCCCCCTCCTTCACTCCTTTATATACGGGGGAGGGGGCACCCCATGGAGACACAAGTTGATATGTTGATCTCTCCCAGCCGTGTGCGGTGCCCGCCTCCACCATAATCCACCTCGATCATATCGTAGCAGTGCTTAGGCGAAGCCCTGCGTCGGTAGCATCATCATCACCGTCATCACGCTGTCGTGTTGATGAAACTCTCCCGTGAAGCTCTGCTGGATCAGAGTTCATGGGACGTCATCGAGCTGAACAAGTGCTGAACTCGGAGGTGTCGTGCGTTCGGTACTTGGATCGGTCGGATCGTGAAGACGTACGACTATATCAACTGCGTTGTGCTAACGCTTCTGCTTTCAGTCTACGAGGGTACGTGGACACACTCTCCCCTCTCGTTGCTATGCATCACCATGATCCTGTGTGTGCGTAGGAATTTTTTTGAAATTACTACGTTCCCCAACAGATTAGTAGAACTAAATATGATATCATCAACATAAATTTGGCACACAAATAATTCTGCATTAAACCTTTTAGTGAAGATAGTTGAATCAATTTTCCCAATTTCAAAACCTTCATCAATAAGAAACTTAGTCAAGCATTTATACCAAGCTCTAGGGGCTTGTTTAAGACCATAAAGAGCTTTGTGAAATTTGTAAATAATATTAGGTTTCTTGGGATTAACAAAGCCGAGAGGTGCTACTTCTTGAGCTTGCGTTGGTTTTTCCCTTGAAGAGGAAAAGGTGATGCAACAAAGTAGAGATAAGTATTTCCCTTGGTTAAGAACCAAGGTATCAATCCGGTAGGAGGAACACACAAGTCTCCAATGATAGCACCTTCACAAACAAACAAATACTTGCACCCAATGCATAAAAGGGGTTGTCAATTCCTTCACGGTTACTTGCAAGGATGAGATCTGATAGAGATTCATATAAAAGATAAATAAAAGTGCAAAATAAAAGAAAAGTAAATACATTGGGCACTAATTTAGTAGGTTAGTCCCAAAAAAATGGTACTCCCTCCGTTCCTAAATATTTGTCTTTCTAGAGATTTCAACAAGTGACTACATGTGGAGCAAAATGAGTGAATCTACACTCTGAAATATGTCTATACACATCCGTATGTGGTAGTCAATTTGAAATATCTAAAAAGAAAATTATTTAGGAACATAGGGAGTATAAAATAGCATAATAATGCATATAAAACATCCAAGAGGATAATATAATAGCATGGAACAATCCAAAATTATAGATATGTTGGAGATGTAACAGGAGGTTGTTTAACATAAACTTCCTCCTCAATTTCACCATTTAGAAAAATACTTTTAGTATCCATTTGGTATAGGGTGATATCATGGTGATTGGCATAAGCAAGTAAGATGTGAATGGACTCAAGCCTAGCAATGGGGGCATATGTCTCACCATAGTCCATACCTTTGACTTGAGTGTAGCCTTGAGCAATGAGACGAGCCTTGTTGTGCACCACTTGTCCATCATCATCTTGCTTGTTCCGAAACACCCATTTTGTATCAATGATATTTTGATCATCCTTGGGCTTCTCAACCAATGTACACACTTGGTTTCTCTCAAAGTTGTGTAGTTCTTCGTGTATAGCATTTATCCAATCCAGATCCTCAAGTGCTTCTTCTACCTTCATAAGTTAAATGCTAGAGATGAATGAGTAATGTTCACAAAAATTAGCCAAAAGAATTTTAGAGCGAGTGATTCTCCCAGTGTTGACGTCGTCGTAGATTTGTTCAATGGGATGATTCTTTGTGACTCTTGCTCTAAATCTCATGATAAATTTTTCTTCTTCTTCTTCTTCTTCTTCTTCTTCTTCTTCTTCTTCTTCTTCTTCTTCTTCTTCTTCTTCTTCTTCTTCTTCTTCTTCTTCTTCTTCTTCTTCTTCTTCTTCTTCTTCTTCTTCTTCTTCTTCTTCTTCTTCTTCTTCTTCTTCTTCTTCTTCTTCTTCTTCTTCTTCTTCTTCTTCTTCTTCTTCTTCTTCTTCTTCTTCTTCTTCTTCTTCTTCTTCTTCTTCTTCTTCTTCTTCTTCTTCTTCTTCTTCTTCTTCATTTTTGGCGGCATCGTTGTTCGCTTGTTGTACTTCCTCATTTCCTTCGTCTTGGCGTGTTCCACTTGTGGACACCTCCATGTCAACTTGTGGTTCACCTTGACGTGAAGTAGAGCCTTCCACTTGAATGTACGAAGTACTCTCCTTCACCTCCGTTGGACGAATTTTGCCAATAAACAAATCATGAATTGCTTCCCAGGGATCTTTATCTCCTACATCAATTTGCAATTGCTCTACTTGTGAGCCGTTAGATTCATTAAACTTCACATCTAACGTCTCTTCAACCTTTCGGGTGAAATTGTTGTAGACACAGTAAGTGTGAGAGTTTGAGCCATAACCAAGTAGAAAACCTTCATGGGATTTAGGAGCAAACTTCGAATGATGATGCTCATCAAGAATGTAGCATTTTGAACCAAATACTCAAAAGTATCAAACTTGGGGTTTGTTACCAGTGGGTAGCTCGTATGCCGTTTTACTAAGAAGCTTGTGAAGATATAGTCGATTCGTAGCATGACAAGTTGTCTCAGCCGCTTTTTCCCAAAAGTGTCTTGGTGTCTTGTATTCGTCATGCATTGTTCTCGCCATCTCAATAAGAGTCTGGTTCTTCCTCTCAACAACTCCATTTTGTTGAGGTGTGTACGTAGCCGAGAACTCATGTGAAGTCCCTTGTTCGTCAAGAAAGTTGTCCACATTGGCGTTCTTGAACTCATTTCCGTTATTGCTCCGAACCTTCTTGATCTTCACTTCAAATTTATTTTGGGACTTCCTAGCAAAATTCTTGAAGATCTTTTGTACCCGCCACTTGTCATCAAGAAAGAACACCCACGTAAATCTGGAAAAATCATCAACAATGACCAAACCGAAAGAGTTACCACCAAGGCTCCTGTAAGCGTTGGGACCAAAGAGATCCATGTGAAGCAGTACAAGTGGTCTTCTCGTGGTCATGATGTTCTTCACGGGATGATTTCCTTCAACTTGTTTTCCTACCTGGGAAGCACTACAAAGTCTATCCTTGTCAAATATAACATCTTTAACATGAAAGATATGATCACTTTTAATGAGCTTATCAAGATTTCGCATGTCAACATGTCCTAGTCTTCTATGCCATAACCAACCTTTAGAAGATTTTGCGATTAACAAAGTACGAGGTTGGGCTCTTTTAGTGAAATCAACAATGTATAGATCACCTCTACGAATTCCGTTAAAGACCATATTGTGATTATCTCAACGAAACACTTGGCAATCTACTTCGATAAATAGAACACTGAAACAAGAATTGGCTAGTCTAGATACATAAAGAAGATTGTAGCCAACAAATTCAACAAGCATAAAATTTTGAATAGAGCTATCATTGGTGTAACACCCTCGATGCGACTATAGCTCCCACGTGTCGAGGCACGACTTAGAGGCATAATCGCATTGAAGGCAATGTCGCAAGTTAGGCAATCTTCACAACATCCCATGTAATATAATTAATAAAAGGGGAGATACATAGTTGGCTTACACTCGCCACGTCAATCAAGTACATAAATAGCATTACAACATTCAAACACTCATGGCCCGACTACGGCGCCAAAATAAAAGATAACCCAACATGCGACACGGTCCCGATCACCCCAACTGGGCACCACTATTGATCATTAGGGAAAGACACGTAGTAACGGCGTGAGTCCTCGTCGAACTCCCACTTGAGCTCAAGCGCATCATCTGGAACAGAGTCATCAGGCCCTGCATCTGGTTTGGAAGTAATTTGTGAGCCACAGGGACTCAGCAATCTCGCACCCTCGTGATCAAGACTATTTAAGCTTATAGGTAAGGCAAGGAAAATATGTGGAGCTACAACAAGCGACTAGCATATAGGGTGGCTATCCTGTTCGCAAAAGAGAGCGAGAAGAGGAGGCAAAGCGCGAACGAGTAACTAAAGGACAACCTGCGCAAGCATTACTCCAATACCGTGTTCACTTCCCGGACTCCGCCGAGAAGAGACCATCACGGTAACTCACACTGTTGATTCATTTTAATTAAGTTAAGGTTCAAGTGGTCTACAACCGGACATTAACAAATTCCCATCTGCCCATAACCACGGGCACGGCTTTCGAAAGTTCAAATCCCTACAGGGGAGTCCCAACTTAGCCCATGACAAGCTCTCACGGTCAACGAAGGAATAGACCTCCTCCCGAGACGTTCCGATCAGACTCGGTATCTCGGTTCTTCAAGACACTTCGACAGGTTAAAACAAATCCAGCAACACCGCCCGAATGTGCCAACAAATCACGATAGGAGCTGCACATATCTCGTTCTCAG
This sequence comes from Triticum dicoccoides, assembly GCF_002162155.2. Taxonomy (NCBI): domain Eukaryota; kingdom Viridiplantae; phylum Streptophyta; class Magnoliopsida; order Poales; family Poaceae; genus Triticum; species Triticum dicoccoides. The sequence continues at coordinate 571,304,080 of NC_041390.1, read as the reverse complement.
GGCACACTCAGATGAACACTACGTACAACTAAAACCAACCCTCGAGTTGCTCCGAGGTGGCGCTGCAAGTGGCTCTATTTGGACCAATACTCAGAGGAGCACTGGCCCGAGGGGGTTTAAATAAGATGACCCTCGGGCTCCGGAAACCCAAGGGGAAAAAGAGGCTAGGTGGCAAATGGTAAAACCAAGGTTGGGCATTGCTGGAAAAGCTTTAATCAAGGCGAACTATCAAGGGGTTCCCATTATCACCCAATCGCGTAAGGAACGCAAAAATCCGGGAACATAACACCGATATGACGGAAACTAGGGCGGCAAGAGTGGAACAAAACACTAGGCGAGAGGCCGAGCCTTCCACCCTTTACCAAGTATATAGATGCATTAAGATAACAAGATAATATAATGATATCCCAACAAGTAAACAATGTTCCAACAAGGAACGGTCTCCAATCTTCACCTGCAACTAGCAACGCTATAAGAGGGGCTGAGCAAAGCGGTAACATAGCCAATCAACGGTTTGCTAGGACATGGTGGGTTAGAGGTTTGACATGGAAATTTGGGGGGCATGATAAGCAAGTGGTAGGCATCGTAGCATAGGCATAGCAAAAGAGCGAGCATCTAGCAAAGCAAAGATAGTAGTGATTTCGAGGGTATGATCATCTTGCCTGCAAAGTTGTCAGAGTTGGCTGGATCCTCAAAAGCAAACTCAACGGGCTCCTCGTTAGCGAACTCGTCTCCCGTCTCTACCCAAACAAGACAAACAAGCAAACGGAACACAATCAACCACGTGCAAAGCTCAAACAATATGATGCAAGGATGGTATGCTATGCGGGATGCAATATGTGATGCATATGCAAGATATGACAAGGAACGAATGAACCTGGCCTCAACTTGGAAAACCAAGTGTGCCACTGCAAAGATGAGATGAAATCGCTTGAAAACGATATCAAGAACGCCTAAATCGGAGTTACGGTTAGGAAATGGCAAGCAATTCAAATATCGCACCGGTCTACGATTTACAGCAAGTAGCCATCTAAATGCAACAAGATGAACATGCTACAGCACCCAAACATGACAACAAAATACATGTCAGGGATCCATTCATGATGCTTAACAAAAGTCTAGCACTGAGCTACTGCCAATTCATCCATTAACAGGTTCAAACAAGCATGGCAAAACTGCATTTGACAAACAGATTTCAGACTTAGTGAAATTAACACTTGTCTGGAATTTCAGATCAGATATCACTCTTTGGAGCATGAAAACAATATGCTACAGGACCTGAACATGGCAAAGTAAAGCATGGCATGGAGCTACTCAAAGAGCTTAACAAAAGTCCCTTAGTGACCTTGAGCCAAAAGGGATCGTAAAATACAATTGCAAGCATGCGAACATGGCAAAAACATAATCAGTTCTCAGACTTGGTGAAAACTGGAGCATGCTGAAACAGATATCAAATAGACATGTTTACGAGCTCGATGCACTCACTGCAGAGCAAGTCATGATAATCTAAGCATACATCCACCAAGAATACACAAAATGCAAGCTAGACATGGCAAGAACAATAACATAGCATGCACGGATCAACTACAACATCCTCGGCAAAATCGCTAACAAGTAGACAATCTGCCCAGATTCACGAAATGATAAAAGTAGAGCTCGATTGACTCAAGCTAGGGTGCTCCATAATTGCAAACAAAGACATGGGTGGATAGAGCACTACAATATTAACAAAACATCCTTACTGATCATCCCCAAAAGAGGCACGGATCATTAGGAAACAACATGAACATATGACAATATGAGATAAACAGGTCAAGGACTTAGTGGAAATGCTAAGTCCCTGAAATCAGCATTAACAAATGCTCCACTTTGCAAGCTTGTGCTAGTCACCACACACATCACAAAAATACATGGGTTGCACCTCTGGAAAGATGACAAAACCCTTAACAAAACATATGTAGAGCTCAGGGGCATATCATGCACACAATAATCATGGCAAAAATGACAAATATCTAAATGGAGCAGCAGATCTGACAATTATCCCAAATAGCACTCTTCAAACAGCATTTCGGGCATCAAGATGAACTCAAATGAAAATGATCCAATGAGATGAAATGATGTGCTCTCTGAGATGAACATTTTGGTATGCTATATGCCCAAAACGGAGCTACGGATGAAGAGTTACGTCATGAAGAACAAGGGCAAATAAATTAGGGTTAGGGCAAAAGAGGTCAACCGGATCCGATCCAGATCTGGATCCGGGGCACTGTAGCAGCTCACGAAGCCCGAGGTTCGTCGGCCGGAGATGAGGGTCGCCGGAGATGGAGGTCTCCGAGGGGAGGACAGGCCGGGGCGGCGCCGGCGTTGACCTGGCGGTGGCGGGCGGTGCGGTGAGGCGGCGAGGAAGCCGGG
>NC_041390.1:571292006-571301457 GCF_002162155.2 Triticum dicoccoides | reverse complement strand
CGGGCCTGGCGGCGGAGGAGGCCGGCGGTGCCATGTGTCAGGCGCTGGTTGGCGCGGGCGGCGGCGGCGGCTTCATCCGGCGCGGACGGACAATGTCCGGCGCGGCGGGCGATTTTTTTTTAGGGTTTAGAGAGAGGGGATCCGAGATTTGGAATGGGGGGTATATATAGGCATAGAGGGAGCTAGGAGTGTCCAAATGAGGTGCGGTTTTCGGCCACGCGATCGTGATCGAACGCTCTAGATGATGGAGAGGGTTTTGGTGGGTTTTGGGCCAAAATGGAGGGGTGTTGGGCTGCAACACACACGAGGCCTTCTCGGTCCCTCAGTTAACCGTTGGAGCATCAAACGAAGTTCAAATGGTACGAAACTTGACAGGCGGTCTACCGGTAGTAAACCAAGGCCGCTTGGCAAGTCTTGGTCCAATCCGGAAATGTTTAATCCCCACACACGAAAGAAAGGTAGAATTGACCACCGGAGGAGAACGAAGCACCGGAATGCAAAACGGACAACGGGGAAAATGCTCGAATGCATGAGATGAACACATATGCAAATGCGATGCACATGATGACATGATATGAGATGCATGACAACGATAACAGCACACGGAGACAAAAACCCGAACCCGAGAAAATAAAATAACTTAACGCCGGAAACGGCAAGAGTTGGAGTACATATTGGGAAAATCACATCCGGGGTGTTACAACACTCCACCACTACGAAAGGATCTCGTCCCGAGATCTAGGACTGAAAGAACGCCGGGTACTCAGAACGGAGGTGATCCTCGCGTTCCCAGGTAGCTTCACGGTCGGAATGGTGTGACCACTTGACTTTGAGGAATTTGATTGACTTGTCGCGAGTCTTGCGTTCAGTCTCTTCAAGAATAGCAACTGGGTGCTCACGATAAGAGAGATCTTCTTGGAGCTCAATCTCCTCGATGTTGACGGTGCGGTCAGGAGTCTTGAAGCACTTACGAAGCTGAGAGACATGGAACATGTCATGAACATTTGCAAAGTTTGAATGAAGCTCGAGTTGATAGGCGAGATCGCCTCTCTTGCTGACAATCTTGAAAGGTCCCACGTATCTAGGGGCAAGCTTCCCTTTGATACCGAAGCGACGAGTACCCTTCATTAGAGAGACGCGGAGGTAAACATGATCTCCGATCTCGAAAGCCAAATCATGGTGCTTACTATCATAGTAGCTCTTCTGACGGGATTGGGCTGCTTTGAGGTTATCTCGAATGACTTTGCACATTTCCTCTGCCTCTGTTATTAAGTCATTACCCAAAAGCTGACGTTCACCGGTTTCGGACCAGTTGAGAGGGGTACGGCACTTCCTGCCATACAGAATTTCGAATGGGGCCTTGCCCGAACTTGCTTGAAAACTGTTGTTGTAGGAGAATTTAGCATAAGGAAGACAATCCTCCCACTTCATGCCGAAGGAGATCACACAAGCCCTGAGCATATCTTCAAGAATCTGGTTGACATGCTCGACTTGACCGCTAGTTTGAGGATGGAAAGCTGTGCTAAAGCGGATGTTGGTGCCCATGGCCTTCTAAAAAGAATCCCAAAACTTGGAGGTAAAGATGCTGCCACGGTCTGAAGAGATCACTTATGGAATACCGTGCAGAGAGACAATCCGAGAGGTATAGAGTTCCGCCAATTGAGCTACAGTGATAGACTCTTTGATAGGCAGAAAGTGAGCCACTTTGGTGAGTTTGTCGATGACAACGAATATAGTATCATTGCCACGCTTGGACTTTGGAAACCCAGTCACGAAGTCCATCTCAATGTGGTCAAACTTCCATTCTGGAATGGCAAGAGGTTGGAGGAGACCCGCTGGCCTTTGGTGTTTTGCCTTCACTCTTCTGCAGACATCACACTCATTCATGAATTGAGCAATCTCGCGCTTCATTCGAGTCCACCAATAAGCCTGCTTGAGGTCCTAATACATCTTCTTGCTCCCAGGATGGATGGAGAGGAGAGAATTGTGAGCCTCGTTCATGATCACTTTACGAAGGTCACCTTTGGGCACAACAATACGATCCTCGAAGAAGAGAGTATCCTTGTCATCAAGGCGGTAGCATTTGTACTTGGGTTGACTCTTGGCAATCCCAATCTTCACCTTTTTCACCATAGCATCAAGAAGCTGAGCTTGGTGAATCTGGTCTTCCAAGGTAGCAGAGACTTGAAGGTTGGCGAGGAAACCTTGAGGAACAACTTGCAGATTAAGTTTGCGGAAAGCTTCACAAAGCTCGGGTTGATAAGGCTTGAGAATCAGACTGTTGCAATAAGCCTTCCCGCTCAATGCGTCAGCAATCACATTGGCCTTGCCTGGAGTATACTCGATACTCGGATTATACTCTTGAATCATTTTGACCCATCGAGTTTGCCTGAGATTGATATTAGGCTGAGTGAAGATGTACTTGAGACTCTTGTGGTCAGTGAAAATGTCCACTTTTCTTCCCAATAAGAGATGTCTCCAAGTCAAAAGAGCATGCACAACAGCTGCCAACTCGATATCATGAGTGGGGTAGTTCTTCTCATTGGGCTTCAACTGGCGAGAGGTATAAGCCACAACTTTCTTCTCTTGCATCAACACTGCGCCAAGACCTTGGAGAGAGGCATCACAAAAGACCTCGTACGGCTTGGATTCATCAGGCGGAGTCAGAACTGGAGCAGTGACCTATTTCTCTTTCAAAGTGTTGAAAGCAATGTCACACTCCGGAGACCAAACGTACTTGACGTGCTTCTGGAGAAGATTTGAGAGAGGCTTCGCGATCTTAGAAAAGTTTTCAACGAATCTACGACAGTAGCTTGCGAGACCGAGGAAGCTACGGAGTTGCTTCACGTTCTGAGGAGGTTCCCAATTCACAATTGCAGACACCTTCTCATGATTCACCGCAATGCCCTTGGCAGAGATGATATGACCAAGATAAAGAACCTCATCGAGCCAAAATTCGCACTTGGAGAACTTGGCGTAGAACTGGTGTTCCCTGAGCTTATCGAGTACCAAACGCAAGTGCTTGGCATGATCTTCCTTGTTCTTCGAGAAAACCAGAATGTCATCGAGATAGACCAAAACGAAGTCATTGGTATAGGCGTTGAAGATGAAGTTCATCATGCGAGAGAATGTGGAGGAGCGTTGACGAGGCCAAAAGACATGACAGTGTATTCATACGACCCATAGCTTGTCCTGAAAGCCATCTTGGGAATATCTTGCTCACGGATTCGAATATGATGATAACCCATACGGAGATCAATCTTGGAGAATACTTGGGCACCCTTGAGTTGTTTGAATAGCTCATTGATGTTGGGAAGTGGGTATTTGTTCTTGATGGTCTTCTTGTTCAATGGACGGTAATCGACACAAAGTCGGTCCGTTCCATCCTTCTTCTTCACAAAAAGAACACCACAACCCCACGGAGAAGAACTAGGCCGGATGAGACCCATTCTCTCTTGAATATCGAGTTGCTTCTTCAGCTCCTTCAACTCTTCAGGTCTGAGCTTGTAAGGACGCTTGCACACTGGTTCCGTGCCAGGCTCAAGATCAATGACGAATTCAACTGGCCGGTGCGGAGGCATTCCTGGAAGCTCTTCTGGAAAGACGTCTTGATATTCGCAAACGACTGGAATCTGTGAGATAGCATCCACTTCACCCTTCTCATTGAGAGAAAACAGACGGATTATATTATCACGAGCGGCAAAGACAATTACATCCTCAGACGAATGAGTCAATTGAATCTGCCTGGCTGCACAGTCAAGATGTGCCTTGTGCTTAGAAAGCCAATCCATTCCGAGAATAAGATCAATATCCGAGTTACCAAGAACCACCGGAGAAGAAAGAAACTTGTAATCACCCAACGTGATAGAGACATCCGGGACGCAATTGTTAGAAGTCATTTGCTTGCCCGGAGACACAATCTTCAACGGAACAGGAATCCTTTCGGTCACAAAATCATGCTTGGCAACAAATGGTGTTGAAATAAAAGAAAGCGATGCACCAGTGTCAACAAGAACTTTTGCAGGAACATCGTTAACAGGAAGGTTACCCATAATCACATCTGGCGAGTCCTCTGCCTGAGCTGCATTCAGCAAATTGACCTTGGCGTGCTTGGGGTTATGCTTGACCACAACTGTACTTGCCGATCTGACAGGAGGAGGAGGAGGAAGACACCTCTGGTTGAAACACTTGTTGGCATAGTGACCCTTCTGTTGGCACTTGTTGCACGTGACCTCTGAAAGCGGATGGTGGTACGGAGCACTTGATCTTGGAGCTTGAGACGAAGTCTTGTTCTGAAAGCCAGGGTTGGGTGGGTGGGAAGATCCACTGCCACCTTTGCTCTTCTGATACGGCTGACGGAACGGAGGAGGAGGAAGCCAATACTTCTGCTGCTTGGCCACTTGAGTAGAGGAAGAAGGAGTAGCATCTCTGACTCACTTCTTGGAAGCATCACACCTCAGTTGAGCGGCCTCTTGCTTCAATGCCATGTTGTAGAACTCATCATACCTCAAGGGCTCAGAGAGAACAAGAGCTAGCTGAATTTCTTCTCTGAGACCACCCCTGAACTGGTATATCATGCTCTTCTCATCAGGTACGTCCTTCTTGGCAAAGCGGGCGAGCTTCTGAAACAACTTGTTGTAGTCATAGACAGACAAAGAGCCTTGCTTCAGGTTGCGGAATTCCTCACGCTTGCTTTCAACCATGCTCTGAGGGATATGATGAGCTTTGAAGTCTTGACGGAATTCATCCCAGGTAATAACACGTCCACCTCTGGAGTCCTTGTACTGTTGGAACCATTCTGCAGCTTGATCTTTGAGTTGGAAGGAAGCGAACTTGACGAAGTCCTCAGGCCTAACGTTATTGCACTCGAAATGCTTGCACAGATCCACGAGCCAATCGTCAGCATCAGTTGCCTCAACACAATTGCTGAAAGTCTTTGGCCCGTTAGCAAGGAACTGGTTGAGTGTAGCAAAGTGATTCTGATTGTTGCCTTGGTTGCCTTGGTTCGCTTGATTGCGCTCTTGAAGAATTTGCATGATCAACTGTGTGTTTGCATTGGTTGTGGCCATCACAGCTTGCCATGCCTCCGGAGGAGGTGGAGGTGGTGGCGGATCTTGATTCTGATTCTGATTGGTGCTCTTAGCGGGAGCCATCCTGAAGAGGTTGACCACCGTTAGCACATTGACAGATAAAATGAAGCTGAATCCAACGGAATGAAAATTGCAACATAAAGTCTTCACATCTGAACAAAATAAACGAATGCATTCCTCTTGAAATGGTCACATATCCATAAATTGAGAAGCCACTTAGAATTTAGGTAGAGAAATAAATCAGCAAGGTACGGATCAAGAACGAATACTCGGTAAGAAATCCCAATCTCAAACCAAATATCCGTGGAAGAAGAACTAGAGCTACAAGAATTCCCACCTATGAAACTCCCGAACCTTTCCGGTTATGCAATCAGGTGTTGGGGATACAGGGGAAGCATAATATCTCACCCAAATCTAGCAAATCCTATATCCAGCTGTATCCATCCTTCAACACATAACCGAGAAAAACTTCGGAAACCATCTACCTCAACCTTCGAAAAGCATCCGTTATACAAGTTATGGTGATACTCCCGAACTCCCGCCCCAGTACTGGGTGGCGTCGAGGTTATCTCACCAATGAACTGCATAAAAGAGATTTTCGATGTCGGCGTACTAAACTCAGGTATTCCAGAACTGCAACGATAAAATTGTGACGACAACACCTCGGAGCTCAACCCCCCGGGACACTGCCACAAAACCCCTGACAGGAGGCACCAAGACAATGTTCTCGTCACAAAACCATCGGAACGATTCCAAGATACCCGCGTGATCCTAAATTTTTTTTAGTGAAATTTGAGAAGAGAAGAGTCAAAACTCTACGTCAGGATGCCTTACCAGAGCGATGAGGAGACTGGGAAGTAAAAAGAATTCCTAAACTCTCCGATATATAATTCCTAAATGACTCAAAACATTTTTCTAGACACAACTCGGCCGCTAAAAACGATCAAGCAATGGGGCTCCTAAGGTCGGGGAAGGCTCTGATACCAACTTGTAACACCCTCGATGCGACTATAGCTCCCACGTGTCGAGGCACGACTTAGAGGCATAATCGCACTGAAGGCAATTTCGCAAGTTAGGCAATCTTCACAACATCCCATGTAATATAATTAATAAAAGGGGAGATACATAGTTGGCTTACACTCGCCACGTCAATCAAGTACATAAATAGCATTACAACATTCAAACACTCATGGCCCGACTACGGCGCCAAAATAAAAGATAACCCAACATGCGACATGGTCCCAATCACCCCAACTGGGCACCACTACTGATCATCAGGGAAAGACACGTAGTAACGGCGTGAGTCCTCGTCGAACTCCCACTTGAGCTCAAGCGCGTCATCTGGAACAGAGTCATCAGGCCCTGCATCTGGTTTGGAAGTAATCTGTGAGCCACAGAGACTCAGCAATCTCGCACCCTCGCGATCAAGACTATTTAAGCTTATAGGTAAGGCAAGGAAAATATGTGGAGCTGCAGCAAGCGACTAGCATATAGGGTGGCTATCCTGTTCGCAAAAGAGAGCGAGAAGAGGAGGCAAAGCGCGAACGAGTAACTAAAGGACAACCTGCGCAAGCATTACTCCAATACCGTGTTCACTTCCCGGACTCCGCCGAGAAGAGACCATCACGGTAACTCACACTGTTGATTCATTTTAATTAAGTTAAGGTTCAAGTTGTCTACAACCGGACATTAACAAATTCCCATATGCCCATAACCGCGGGCACGGCTTTCGAAAGTTCAAATCCCTACAGGGGAGTCCCAACTTAGCCCATGACAAGCTCTCACGGTCAACGAAGGAATAGACCTCCTCCCGAGACGTTCCGATCAGACTCGGTATCTCGGTTCTTCAAGACACTTCGACAGGTTAAAACAAATCCAGCAACACCGCCCGAATGTGCCAACAAATCACGATAGGAGCTGCACATATCTCGTTCTCAGGGCACACTCAGATGAACACTACGTACAACTAAAACCAACCCTCGAGTTGCCCCGAGGTGGCGCTGCAAGTGGCTCTATTTGGACCAACACTCAGAGGAGCACTGGCCCGAGGGGGTTTAAATAAGATGACCCTCGGGCTCCGGAAACCCAAGGGGAAAAAGAGGCTAGGTGGCAAATGGTAAAACCAAGATTGGGCATTGCTGGAAAAGCTTTAATCAAGGCGAACTATCAAGGGGTTCCCATTATCACCCAATCGCGTAAGGAACGCAAAAATCCGGGAACATAACACCGATATGACGGAAACTAGGGCGGCAAGAGTGGAACAAAACACTAGGCGAGAGGCCGAGCCTTCCACCCTTTACCAAGTATATAGATGCATTAAGATAACAAGATAATATAATGATATCCCAACAAGTAAACAATGTTCCAACAAGGAACGGTCTCCAATCTTCACCTGCAACTAGCAACGCTATAAGAGGGGCTGAGCAAAGCGGTAACATAGCCAATCAACGGTTTGCTAGGACATGGTGGGTTAGAGGTTTGACATGGCAATTTGGGGGGCATGATAAGCAAGTGGTAGACATCATAGCATAGGCATAGCAAAAGAGCGAGCATCTAGCAAAGCAAAGATAGTAGTGATTTCGAGGGTATGATCATCTTGCCTGCAAAGTTGTCAGAGTTGACTGGATCCTCAAAAGCAAACTCAACGGGCTCCTCGTTAGTGAACTCGTCTCCCGTCTCTACCCAAACAAGACAAACAAGCAAACGGAACACAATCAACCACGTGCAAAGCTCAAACAATATGATGCAAGGATGGTATGCTATGCGGGATGTAATATGTGATGCATATGCAAGATATGACAAGGAACGAATGAACCTGGCCTCAACTTGGAAAACCAAGTGTGCCACTGGAAAGATGAGATGAAATCGCTTGAAAACGATATCAAGAACGCCGGAATCGGAGTTACGGTTAGGAAATGGCAAGCAATTCAAATATGGCACCGGTCTGCGATTTACAGCAAGTAGCCATCTAAATGCAACAAGATGAACATGCTACAGCACCCAAACATGACAACAAAATACATGGCAGGGATCCATTTATGATGCTTAACAAAAGTCTAGCACTGAGCTACTGCCAATTCATCCATTAACAGGTTCAAACAAGCATGGCAAAACTGCATTTGACAAACAGATTTCAGACTTAGTGAAATTAACACTTGTCTGGAATTTCAGATCAGATATCACTCTTTGGAGCATGAAAACAATATTCTACAGGACCTGAACATGGCAAAGTAAAGCATGGCATGGAGCTACTCAAAGAGCTTAACAAAAGTCCCTTAGTGACCTTCAGCCAAAAGGGATCATAAAATACAATTGAAAACATGTGAACATGGCAAAAACATAATCAGTTCTCAGACTTGGTGAAAACTGGAGCATGCTGAAACAGATATCAAATAGACATGTTTACGAGCTCGATGCACTCACTACAGATCAAGTCATGATAATCTAAGCATACATCCACCAAGAATACACAAACTGCAAGCTAGACATGGCAAGAACAATAACATAGCATGCACGGATCAACTACAACATCCTCGGCAAAATCGCTAACAAGTAGATAATCTGCCCAGATTCACGAAATGACAAAAGTAGAGCTCGATTGACTCAAGCTAGGGTGCTCCACAATTGCAAACAATGACATGGGTGGATAGAGCACTACAATATTAACAAAACATCCTTACTGATCATCCCCAAAAGAGGCACGGATCACTAGGAAACAACATGAACATATGGCAATATGAGATAAACAGGTCAAGGACTTAGTGGAAATGCTAAGTCCCTGAAATCAGCATTAACAAATGCTCCACTTTGCAAGCTTGTGCTAGTCACCACACACATCACAAAAATACATGGGTTGCACCTCTGGAAAGATGACAAAACCCTTAACAAAACATATGTAGAGCTCAGGGGCATATCATGCACACAATAATCATGGCAAAAATGACAGATATCTAAATGGAGCAGCAGATCTGACAATTATCCCAAATAGCACTCTTCGAACAGCATTTCGGGCATCAAGATGAACTCAAATGAAAATGATGCAATGAGATGAAATGATATGCTCTCTGAGATGAACATTTTGATATGCTATATGCCCAAAATGGAGCTACGGATGAGGAGTTACATCATGAAGAACAAGGGCAAATAAATTAGGGTTAGGGCAAAAGAGGTCAACCGGATCCGATCCAGATCTGGATCCGGGGCACTGTAGCAGCTCGCGAAGCCCGAGGTTCGTCGGCCGGAGATGAGGGTCACCGGAGATGGAGGTCTCCGAGGGGAGGACAGGCCGGGGCGGCGCCGGCGTTGACCTGGCGGCGGCGGGCGGTGCGGTGAGGCGGCGAGGAAGCCGGGGCGGCGGGGGC
>NC_041390.1:571276052-571291752 GCF_002162155.2 Triticum dicoccoides | reverse complement strand
ATTGGCGGCGCGGGAGGGCCTGCGCTGGGTCGCGCGGGCCTGGCGGCGGAGGAGGCCGGCGGTGCCATGTGTCAGGCGCTGGTTGGTGCGGGCGGCGGCGGCGGCTTCATCCGGCGCGGACGGACAATGTCCGGCGCGGCGGGTGATTTTTTTTAGGGTTTAGAGAGAGGGGATCCGAGATTTGGAATGGGGGGGGGATATATATAGGCATAGAGGGAGCTAGGAGTGTCCAAATGAGGTGCGGTTTTCGGCCACGCGATCGTGATCGAACGCTCTAGATGATGGAGAGGGTTTTGGTGGGTTTTGGGCGAAAATGGAGGGGTGTTGGGCTGCAACACACACGAGGCCTTCTCGGTCCCTCAGTTAACCGTTGGAGCATCAAACGAAGTTCAAATGGTACGAAACTTGACAGGCGGTCTACCAGTAGTAAACCAAGGCCGCTTGGCAAGTCTCGGTCCAATCCGGAAATGTTTAATCCCCACACACGAAAGAAAGGTAGAATTGACCACCGGAGGAGAACGAAGCACCGGAATGCAAAACGGACAACGGGGAAAATGTTCAAATGCATGAGATGAACACGTATGCAAATGCAATACACATGATGACATGATATGAGATGCATGATAACGATAACAGCACACGGAGACAAAAACCCGAACCCGAGAAAATAAAATAACTTAACGCCGGAAACGGCAAGAGTTGGAGTACATATTGGGAAAATCACATCCGGGGTGTTACAATTGGATATGGCCACCTTACCAAGGCCAAGTACCTTACCCTTGGAGTTATCTCTAAAAGTCACATACTTGCATGGACCATTATTTTTAGCAAGCTCATGGAACATGTCTTTATCTTCGGTCATGTGATGGGTACATCCACTATCAAGAATCCACTCTTTTCCGGATTGTAAATCACACGTTGTTTGGAGAGAGATCAATGCTATGGAAATAGGCTAGGGTTGATGTGTCCGGATGTAGTTACCATCCAACGTGGTACCCATCAGTCCGCGAACCAGTATGGTTGTCCGAAATTCCTGCAAACCGGACACAAACCATGGGGTTTGTTGACGCCTAGACCGCTGCCACATACGTGCCTTACACCCTGGTCCCACCCAAAAACCTCTTCACCCGAAAAATCCTCTTTGCACGAAGAGGTTGCCGCACATTCATGTCGGTCAGCGCCGCTCCAGAGCGGACGTGACTCCACGACATTGATGTCAGTAAGAGCGACACGACCGGACGAGTAGGAAGTGCCACTTCAATGTCGATGCGGCGACCGAGAAGCCTACTCTGGTCGGTGCACCACATTGAAGTCGGCTTTCGTCCCTTCGCCTGGCAACGCCTATTTAAGCTTGGCTCCGGCACCATCCACATCACACCGCAACACTCTCCTCCACTCACAGCCTCTCTGGTTCTCTCCGCTCTGGCACTATCCACAACACATTGTCCACACCATACCACACCGTACACACTATGCCGAAGTCATGGTTCTTCGGCCTGGCGAGCAGTATCCCCAAATCTCCCTCTGGATCAGGATTTTGGCGTCGTCTTCATCACTTTCTAGGGTCCTCGACCTCCGTGGCAGCCTCCTCCCCCGAGAAGGAGGAGATCATCTCCTCCTGCGATGAGGAGGAGTAGCCGTTCCGCCTCCTGGCAGAGGCGGCGATGACGGACTAGGAGTACAAGTGGCAAATGGACCTGATGATCAAGTGGTCGATGCACTACTATGGTCCGGTGTCGCCCTCGCCATCGTCAAGCCGCGTGAAGGAGGGGTTGCCCGCCACGATGCGTCTGTCGTGGCAAGGCCGTGAAGGAGGAGGTGCCACTGGCGATCGCGAAGGCGCCCGGGTGGCTCCTCCACTACCTAAGTGGTCGTAGTCATAGAGGCTCCTTATTGTTGCAGAGCATCGTGTCGGCTAAGGAGATGGTGGCCAGGGAGGCAACACATCAGGAGTGGCGCAACATGGTGCGCTGCTTGGTGTTCGCAAAGCCCGACGAGGCGTCGGCTTGGGTCCGTGCGGACCATTGGCGGAGCTACGTGCAAAAAAAGTTGGCTACAGCGCACCCAACCTATGCCAAACACAGTGTGGCATTTACAGTAAACTGAAGCATGAGGAAAAAATATTAGGCCTTTCTTTGTTTTGGCCCGCCTAGTTTTGGCAGTGTAGCTCCGCTACTGGTGCGGAAGCCGACCTTGCAGAGGCATGGGCCCGCGGTCGATCGTTAAATCCGCGGAGATGGCCATGTGGCGCCTATGCCGCCTCAACCGGGAGCTCACGGAGATTGGCGACGAGTGATCTCTCAGCGAGACTGCCGCTGCCGCTAGCGGCAGGGGCCCAGGGCAAGGCTCCCCCGCCAGGGTCGGTGTTGGATGTGGTGGCCCTCTGTACGTCGCATGAGGACGTGAAGCGGCTCATCCATGAGCGCTAGGCGGCGACCGGCAGGGCTGCCGCGCCCTTCCGCCACTAGAGGGGACCACTTTGACGACGACGGCGGCGGAAATGACAGGGAAGGCGGTGGAGGTGCCGTCGGGCAGACCGACCGAGCATACGAGGTCACCGTCCGGTACAAGTTAGTCTAGGTTTTTTAGGTTTTAGTTGAACGGATGAGATATCGTCCAATTCATATAAATTCTAGCAGAAGTTATGTCCGTTGAATGAATTCCGTCATGTTTGCAAGAATTGTGTCCGAATGAGTTTGAGTTGCAGGCGGAGAGTTGCAGCAAGCGTTGGATGGGCGACTCTCGAACCACTGTCCACAGATGCGTCCGGAGATGAATAGTGTGTTCATTTTAGGGGTCTGTGTTGAAAATGCTCTTATACTTGCACTTAGGATCTTGTCTCAATTTTCAACATGGTCCTAATAGACACTTTTATGATGTGTTTTCAACGTGTATGTATTAAGGATACGTCCAAATAACATCAGACCCATCAAGGTTACCCCAGTTCTCAAGTATTTATCCAGACATTTAACTAGCAAATTACAAGTTTTATGTAATAGTAACAGAGATAATATCAGTCGAAACTTCTTTCGAATACAAATCCAGCGATATAAACTGCACGATATTTAACTTAAATTTCGCTATAGTTAAACCTATAGTTAAATTTTGACCTAAATGCAAGGGTACCGTACTTGTAAACCCGGAGTATGTATCAACCACGATGAGTAATTTGGAACGGAGAGAATATGTAGTATGTATGTACAACTTTCCCATAAACGTGCTCAGAGTAGAGAATTTGGGAAGAAAAGAAGGAGAAACGAAAAGGGAAAGAAACAGGCCCCTGAGCAGAACACGCACAAGTTGTTCCTCGGAGCTTCCGCGATCGCTCCAACGGCTAACTCAGCGTCATCACGACGCCGTCTCGCCCCGCGTTCCGACCTCGACTCACTTGCCCTCCCCCCGGTTAAGAACTTAAAAGTGACGCGCCCACCGGGACACGAACGCGCGGCGCCCTGCCACCACAGGCACACAGAAGAAAAAACAGGGGAGGCAGGCGACTTAACCCTACTCCCCCTGTCCCCTGACCAGAGGAGCGGGCCCCCTTTCGATGGACGGGGCCGCCCACGTCGCCGGCGACTTGGCGGAGGCCGACAGGGCCTCCTCCTCGGCGTCTTCCACCTGCTCGGCCTCCCGGCGCTCCCGGCCGCACAGGGGGATTCACCTGCGGCGGCGCCGGCCGTTGTCCGCTCGGAGAGGACAGGGCGGCGACGGCGACGGCGGCAAGGGCGTCGGTGACGGCGTGCAGGACCTCGCGCTGCCGCTGGGGATGTCCTTCGCGGCGGTTCTCGCCCAGGTGAGCGTCTCCTCTTGTTTTTTTGGCGTCTGCTGTTGTTCCTTGATTGGTAGGCGGCCGAAAGATCCGATTTTTTCGCCCCTCCTGCGGTTCTGCGGATTGTTGCCTTCGAGCATGGTCCCTGGATTGCTAATTTACTGTGTTGTTGGGGTTAATTATGTGCTCCGTAGATTCAGAAAGAACCTGTGACCAATTGTATGGCAATGGCTAATTTGGCGACGTTTTGTAATTAAATTTGGTAGGAAATTTGCAGCTCTTAACGAAGTCCTCAGGAGTTCCTCTGTCTCCTAGGAAGTACAAATACTACTCTAATTCTTTTGGTAAACGTCCAGAAACATCTGATACGGTGGAAATTTCTAGTTCTTTTCGATGTTCCAATTAATTCAAATGATTGCTGTGTTGTGTATTTGTGCAGTTCATGAAATTTTGAATAACATACACCGCTTGGGTCACCGTTCAGAACAATTGTGGTACTAGTAGAATGGATAGGCTAAATGTTAAATGGGTGGTATCTGACCAGAATGGACTATTCTGGTTTTAATCTGGTTTTCTAGTGCCTTAATTATATTTTTCCATAGTATTTTAACTGTACATTTTTTTTCAAACAGATCTAATCATAAAATGCTAAAGAACTGTTAAAAAAATGCTAAAGAAGGCCTGAATTACAAACCAAGCCAAAAAAAACAGGGCAAACCCCCAAACCAAGCAGCAATGGAAAGCCAAACAGTATAGCTAAAAACTGCTAGATAGAACACCAAAACCCCTAAGCTAGGCAGCTACGGTCGGTCTTGGGGGCACGTGTGGTGGGGTAACTGACAAGCGCTTTCCTTTGGTGTACAATTTGTTGAGAAAATGTTTTTCTGCAGCATGCAGTGGAGTGTTACCACATGCTGTTACTAAGCACGAAAAGTTTCTCAGTGCATTGATTTTTGTTAATGTGCTTCAGTACAAAAGCGATTTATTTATTTATTCCGCTATTATTTCCCTAGTCAGACATCTGTGCAGTCTGTCGTACTTGCGGTTTTGAGGTTCACGTGTTTATTAAGGAAGGAAACACAAAATTTTGTCAGGGTGCTGCTCGATCAGCGCATCAATAATGCAAACAAATATTTCCATTTTAAGACTAGAAATAACCTATGGGTTCCATGATTTGATAATAAATACCCATTTTTATTACTTTTGAAGTCTATCCTTCAGCATAATGCTGTTTGACTTGGTGCTTTCAGTGGTTAAGGCTTAGTTTGCGGTTGCTGAACTGTACTGCAGTGAACTTATTTTTAGAACCTATTGTGGAAAAATAGCCACGAAAGAAGAAATATTTTGGTTAGCCAAACAGTTGGCAAAAGTTGGTAGTACAAACAAAATTATCATAATCTAGCGCAATGCAAAATGCAGAATAAGAATGATTTCTTTCTTTATAACTTTAATTATTTTGGAAATTGGAGCATCAGCATCCTACTTGGTGCTGATATGTATATCATATAAATTAACATCTCAGTATTGATTTTTTTCTAGTTGATTGAGCCCACTGACATATTTGTCATGATATTTATAGATATGAACATCTCAATATGTCTTAATCGATAGAGTTCGCTCTCATATTTTTTGATTTATCATGGTCTAGTAGAAATGCATTCCATAAATATTCAACCAAACTTAACTAGTTACCAAATAAATGTAGTGAAATTATGTGCAAGTTGGAAAGCCAGTAGTAATCAGCTGCTAATGCTCATGTGTGTATGTGTGATGTGTGTTCTCAGAAGCATGGACTAGGCTTGTCATTGTAATCTTCTTATTCAGTAATTAACTCTTCTGGGGGAAGAAATTTACTAGTTACAATACTTAGTCCTAACTCCTGAATAACAAGAACACATCTTTTCCACTATAGGTTCTGAATAAAAGCGGCGGTTCTGGAAGCAGATTACAACCTGATTTTCTTTCAAAGGTGTGCACTTCATATCTCGTCTTTTTACTCTTTTCGCAAGCGATTGCTTCAGATAGAAATTAACCATGAGTCCTTAACACTGAATTTGAATGCAGATGTGTACCTCAGCAGTGAAGGAGTCCTTAACAAATGTATGACTGGTTCAACTTATTCAATGCTCTGCTTCGACTGGTTTGGTATATCTGACATAACTTTTCTGTAGATATATGGAGACAGGTTTGATAGTTTCATGGGAAACTTTGAGAAATCATTTGGCAGTACACTGAGGACCCTTCATCTACTCAACGAGGCACCTGCCTGTGAGCAAGATATCCCTCAATCTTCTCACGGTGATGGTAATCCTGTGGCTGAGACCAAATTGAGTGGCGCTGACTCACAAGGCCCGATACCTGGTGTCCAGCAGAATACACACTTGAATTCCACGAATAAGCAGATTATTCTTCACACGGGTGTCAATCAGCAGCTGATTCAGCTACCTCGTAGCAGATCTAGTCCAGAATGTGATCAGGACATCCTTAATGTATTTGAGAGATCTCTGAATGAGCAAGTTCGTTCGAATGAGCTCAAGGAACTTGAAATTGGGCTTAATATGAGGAAGTTGCAACTAAAGCAATCTCATTTAGCTCTCAGCTCCTACTCACACATGTTAGAGAAGATCAAGATCTCTATGGGATTTCAGAAAGCTGCTTTCAGAGAGGAGAAATTAAAGACTCAAATGCAGGACACGAGACATGCTGAACTCCTCAAGAGGCTTATAGATATGCTTCTGACAGCAGTAGTTTTTATGTCTGCCTGTTTCGGATATGGAACGTATATTTATTCATACCAGCGGATAACCGCTGTTACTGCAGCCTGTGCAGCTGCTTCAAAGGTATGCGCCATTGTCTTTGATCACCATTTAATTACTAGGAATTATTATCGAAGATAAGCTCATCTCCTTTCTTTTATCATGACTTGTTTTGCAGGAGTCCAAATCTTGGTGGATGCCAAATTCTGTATCAGCTTTCAACTCAGGATTGCTGTTTCTTAGATGTCACTTGATTGCAGCAACAAGGATATCATTTGGCATGCTGATGATTCTTTTGATCGGTTGGTTGATATTCCAGCGTTCTGCAATGACAGGACCCAACATGCCAATAACATTCAATCTTGTGTTATTGGGAGGTGTTTGTGGTTTTGTTGGAAGGTTCTGCGTTGACACACTGGGTGGGGATGGAAATGTTTGGCTCGTATTCTGGGAGATCCTTTGCGCCATCCATTTACTTGGAAACAGCTATCCATCTCTTCTATACCGTGGTCTTTATGGTCCTATTTCTGTGACGCACAGACCCAAGGCTCTCGGTTTGCCATATTGGGTTCGCCGGTACATATTCTACGCTGTGCTGTCTTTGATCCTTCCATGCTTGGCTGGTTTGTTGCCGTTCGCATCTCTATCAGACTGGAGCGAACACGCAGTTGAATATATGAAGTCCAGATTCACTGGAAATGACATTGAGACTTGAGAGACCAGATGTGGCCATTAGCATGGGAGCAGAAACTTCAGAAAATTCGTCAGGCAGAACAACAATGAGCGCATGCGCCAGGTTGGACCTGTTTTCTGAAGATGAAGTCAGTGTAGTAGGAGTGTCATCTTCTGGCCTGAATCTCCCTTCCTACTTAGGTGAACCAGGTTTTGATGGTTGTGCTCTTTTGTCACAACCGTTATGTAATTTCGCCTATGTAATTTCTCCCCTTTGGGAATGTTCAATACATCATCATGAGGACAATTTAGTTGTCTATATGTTTTATGACTCCGATGTTGTGTGGACATTGCCCTCGGTGAGCTCATTGGTTTATTCGTTTGTCGTCACCAACATCATGCGTTGTTCAACATATTTTCATTTGGTTGGTCAGCCGCTGGCATATGCAGCCGTCCCGTTTTTCGGCCCGATCAGTTGAAAATTGTAAGTGTAACGCATTGATTTCATTTGGTTGATTGGTTGTAAACGGTAACAATTTCATTTTTTCTTCTTCTTTATCACCTGTAAATTGTAATGTTAATGTATCTTATCTTGTTTTTGACAATGAGAAATCTTAAATTATCGATTTCATTCCAGTGTTTGCCATCTCATTTGGAGATGTTTGTGTTAATTTCTATCCGGTTTGATGTTTCAGAATCTGGGCAGTTCCTATGACAGTGGTCTACAAATCGCCATCTTGAAAAGGAGTACGTTGCATGTACTTGGATATGTGTCAGATATGCGATACGGGGATACACCCGATACACCAATTTTCTAAAAGCTAGGGTACATGATACATTTATATATGTGTTAATTACTAGAAATATGAAGAAAAAAAAAGAGGAACATCCATGTCAAAGCATGCGTCAATAGGACTAACCCTCCTTTTTTTTCTTGCACTTGGTCCACTTCCATCAGTTTTTTTTAGGGATGGTCCACTTCCATCAGTTGGCAGTGGGATTTTCCTAGGTTTGTTGCTCTGTCTCAATCAATGCATCGACTCTCTTTTGCTCACCTTTCAACTGAATAAGAACATTGATAGTCATCTTTTGACATAAACTCACCCCAATGTTGGGAATCTTCAAAAGGTGCGCTTTTGCTCTTAAGGGGATTTCACATCGCACGAGGGTTTTCACGTATCCAAAATGTATCGCAGCAGTATTCTAGGAGTATCAAAATTTATTATCTTTAAAAAAATCAAAAAATCGAGGGATATGTATCAGGGCAGCATTTGGCTGGATTGCGTGCTTTCTAAAGTATCCGTGCAACGTAGGAAAAGGATAGGAAAGATTCAGCAGCACTTGAGAATTGAAGAGTTGGGCAGGCCAGGCGAGGGAAGATGGTTTCTCAGCCGTGCAAGCTCATGGCAGTGGCCATGTCTCCCTCTCTCAGCCTCACCTCACCTCTCCAAACAGGCACCCAAAGCTGCGCCGCGGCTCATCGCCACGACGAGGCGATCAGAGGGTGGGTCTCCTTAACCATGGTGCTTCATCTCCTTCACGAAATCGCAACATTTTTTGACGAAGAAACTGCAGCCAAAACATTCATGTCCAGTAGCTGAACCGGGGAAAAGTTGGCTTGGCACCAAATTCAGTAGTTGCCTAGCCGGCATGTTCACCATCGCGCAGTGGCCAGCTGCCGCAAAGCCCGTGCGTTGCAGAGTCCCGAATCACAACACCCCACCCAAACCAACCGGTCTTTCTTTCAGATCAAATGAGCCATAGACTTATTATTACCAGGACGTGCCATTTTTCACGGGACCATCAAAAAGAGGGCCATTTTCACCAACTTTTGGCAGTGGTACGTACGTGCGGTCTGGCCACAGCTTCCACCCTCGCAATCGCACTAGCCGCTCGTGGATGGTGTATATGGAGGTGGATGCTAAATATACACGATCAAAATCAAAAAAGCTTTCCCAGTGGATCGTGTATCAGGTCGTGCACCTATACACGTCGCTCCCACGAGCGTACCTGGCATGGGACTAAAGACGACAGAGCCACGCTCGTGGGCTCGCGCTCCCGCTCCCACGACCGAAAAAAGCCTCCCGCTCCCGCTCCCGTTCCTCTCCGGCCGCCTCCCCAAGGTCGCCGTCGCCCCTCTCCGGCCGCCGCCCAACGTCGCCGTCGCGTCTCCTCTCCGGCCGCTGCCCAAGGTAACCATTTTTTCCTTTCTCGCGAGCGGGAGCAGAGGGGCGGCGGCAGCACGCCCTGCAGCCCGATCTGGCGGCGGCGCCGGTGCCGGCGCGCGCCCTGGTGAGAATAGAGGGCGGGGACAGGGGGCTGGGCGACGAGTGGGGGCTGGGCGGCGGAGCGGTGGGGGGAGGGGGGAGATGCAGGGGCGGCGGCTGGGCGCGCCTGTCTGCTGGGGCGGAGGGACGAGCGGCACCGTGGGGAGATGCAGGGGCGGCGGCCGGGCGCGCCTGTCTGCTGGGGCGGCGGGACGAGTGGTGCCGTGGGGAGATGCAGGGACGAGCGGGGCGCCGTCGGGAGATGCAGGGACGAGCGGCGCCGGTAGGAGATGCATAGCTCTTTGGAAGGAGAAGAAAATAATTTTTGCTTGTCAATTTGATGCCAGATTGTGGTCTAAAATAGCTGTGCATTGGTTGCTTGTAGATGGATACTGACCAAAGCTTCTTGGACACCCTTGGTTTTGGTTACACGCAAACACAACTAGAAAGTCCAATTGGAGAGCAGGCAACTCCATCAACTCAGCATCGTTCTGCAATAACAGAGAAAGGAAAATCCAACAAAGGCAAAAATTGGTCTAGTGATGAGGACAAGGTTCTCATAGCAGCATGGGCAAATACAAGTTTGGATATTGTTGGGACAGATCAAAACCGGGATGCTTATTGGGATATAACTTCAGAGTACTACAACACACACAAGGAATCATCATGGCCGAAGCGTAATGCTAATGCAATCAATTGCCGTTACACAACGATTAACAGAGAGACCTCTAAATTTTGTGGTTGCCTTCAGCAGATTTTAAATAGGCAAGAAAGTGGAAAGACTATACAAGAAAAGGTATGCGCCTTTCTTGTAATTCTATATGTGATGTGCAATATTCTATATGTGTTATGCTTATTTTAACAACATATTTATATGTGCAGACAAACGATACACACATTTTGTTCAAGGAAATGGATCTTAAAAAAAAGAAGCCTTTCACACTGATGCATTGCTATGTAGAGTTTTCGAAGTATCCAAAGTGGCAGACAAGAGAAGTTGAAACTTCTCTTAAGAAACAAAAGAAGACCATTGATGCAAGTCCGGGCACAGCCACCAATGATCCGGCTGATGCATCCTCGGTACGTACTGATGCTACCTCGATACACACTGATGCTCTTGAACATGAGAAAAGACCTGATGGTGTGAAGAGGGACAAGAGAGGTAAAGCTGATGACAGTGCTTGCAAGCTGTCATTAGAAACTGTGTGGGCAGCAAAGCTAGAGAAGGATGAGATCAAAGAGGCGGCAAGAAATGCTCGCTATGCATAGCAATTGGAATTGCGAAAAGAGGAGATTGCACTCAAAAAGAATGAGGATGCACGAAACGAGAGGGAGGATGCACGGAGATAGTTTGAATTAGATGAGAGGGTCATGCTCATCGACACAAGTGGTATGACTGATGTTCGAAAGCAGTTCTACCAAGCTAAGCAGAAGGAGATCCTTGCTCGCGGCCTAGGGTAATGTGAGCTATATGTTGTAGTTGTAAGAACTATTTACTGCTTTCTGCTAGTTGAGGACATGGATTACATCACTCATTGCATAAATTTTTATTGATAGCTGCATTACAAAGACATGGATTACTCGTTTCCAAACTTTTGCCACACATGGTCAATTAGATCAAGTTTAAGCTGATCATATTCATCAAAATTTCTAATCCGATGAGTCATCTGAATAAAAGAGATCAGTTCTTCCGCATGAGTACGAGAGATTGTGACTCTTTCTCCCATTGCCTCAAAAGTGCAGCTTTGTCGACCAGTTTGTCGCTCCTCTTCAACTACCATATTGTGCATTATGACACAAGCTTTCATGACATCAGTGATTTCTTTACGTTTCCATCCTTTAGCAGATCCACGAACAATGACAAAACGGGATTGCAGAACTCCAAAGGCTCGTTCCACATCTTTCCTAGCCCCCTCTTGCTTCTTGGCAAAAGTTTTATGCTTTCTGCTAGTTGGAGCTGGTATGCTCTTCACAAATGTTGCCCACCGTGGATAGATACCATCTGCAAGGTAATACCCCATTGTGTACTGATGGCCATTGTTGCTATAATTCACTGGAGGAGTTTGGCCTTCGGCTAGCTTTGTAAAAACAGGAGAACGTTGAAGAACATTTATATCATTCAGAGACCCTGGTAAACCAAAATAAGCATGCCAAATCCAAAGATCTTGTGTAGCAACTGCTTCCAAGATCATAGTGGGCTCGCTCACATGGCCTTTAAACATGCCATGCCATTTTTTGGGGCAATTTTTCCACCCCCGGTGCATGCAATCTATGCTCCCTAACATACCGGGAAATCCTCTTTCCTCCCCTATTGCAAGTAACCTAGCAATGTCTTCTTCATTTGGAGATCTCAGGTACTTTTCCTCAAAAACTTCACAAATTTTGATCACAAATTTCTTGCAAGACTCTAAATTAGTAGACTCAGCGGACCGGATGTACTCATCAACATGATCAGCTGCTACTCCATATGTTAGTATCCGCATCGCCGCGGTCATCTTTTGCAAAGGATGTAACCCAAGAGCTCCAGAAGCACTTCTTTTTTGCGTAAAATAATCATCATAGTCATGCTCAAGTATACCATCAGCTATGCGGTTGAACAAAGTACGCGACATCCTAAATCTGTGCATAAAAATTAAATGAGACAGGGAAATGAAAAAAGGATCAAAGCAGAGAAGTGTACTAATTACGAACCTTCGTCGAAACAAATGTTCGGGAAAGCGAGGAACTTCTTTGAAGTAGTCGTCCCACAGAAGAAGAAATCTGGCATCTCTTCCTCGATCGATTGACTGACGTCCATGCTTGGAACCGCCATGGCGTCGAGCGTTCTTCCTCTCTTCCTCCTCGTGCTTGGCGAATGCTGCAAGTATGAGTTCATCGTCGCCAGATGAAGATGACGAAGAACTCATGTCCCAAGTGGATGTGTTCATTGTGTTGCGTGAGAAACGATAGAAAAATCTAGGTGAGGA
The DNA here is from genome assembly GCF_002162155.2 of Triticum dicoccoides. Lineage (NCBI taxonomy): Eukaryota > Viridiplantae > Streptophyta > Magnoliopsida > Poales > Poaceae > Triticum > Triticum dicoccoides. The sequence goes on along the minus strand of NC_041390.1, from coordinate 571,279,322 downwards.
GAGAAGTGTGCTGGAAGAGGTGGTAGGAGTGGTTTATATAGATCGGAAATATGACCGTTGGAAATATAGCCGTTTGAAAATATAGCCGTCGGAATATACACGTTCTAATTTACACGTTCCACTGAAAAACTAGGAGGTGTATAATTTAACAAGGTATATATGGACGTGTATATGAAGATATACACGTCCAAATTTACACGTTCCACTAGAGATGCTCTAACAGTGTGTATAACCACCACAGGTCACCGACGAAATTCGACGGCACAGTATTCATGCCAGTGCTACTAGTGCTTTTCTTTTTCTGCGAATTGCTACTGCTGCTAGTGCTTACACTGAATGATTTGGATCTGGTCGCCTCCCTCTTGTCTCTCCAATAATAGCAGTTGGTAACTGGTAAGCCCATTATCCATATATATAGAACTCGTTAACAATATGTACTACATCGTGCGCCCTGATGCCTTTTTTTGTGAAACGTAGTACAATATCGACATACACACATACACTCAAACAAATAAAAATGCAGGAACACACTATCCATGTGAGGATCTGAGAGAGAGAAGAGAGAGAGAGAGAGAGAGAGAGACTGAGCTCGCAGGTGTGAGATTGACGAATTCACCATTTACGCCTTGTTGCCGACAGACACTTAAATAATAAAGACTTTCAATCTTGAAGTAAATCCAGAAAAATGCCAACACACCACCCTTGTCAAGTCTAAAACTTGAACTCGGATGGGCAAGTTCCACCACAAGAAATCTAACCATCTGAGCCAGGCTATGCAGTGGTCTCTGCACAAAAGTGTGCTCCGATAGCCGACACCGAAGACGCAGTGAAGTTGTGCGTAGCACTGGAGAAAGGAGTGTGGTGGCCGCTTCCAAGTGTGGCGGCCTTCTTTGGCGGCGCACGAGGTTGAAGAAGGTGATGAGGCGGACGACGTGGGCGAATGGTGGGGCCCAACCACGAATAACACCTAGTCGATGATTCAGATCGGTCTGCTGTCCAAGCTGACGGACATTATTGATTTCATGTATTGCGGGCTCACCAGCCAGGGGATTGGCCAGTTTGAGGGATGATCTGGTCTTCCATTGATGACGCTACCGGGGAATTCAACCCCTTTCCACTAACCTAAAGGATTCATAGGCTGCGGCGTTTTTGAAAAGACCAGATCATCAAATAAATTCCCGGGAGGTCATTTTGTACCCCAACTATCTCGACAAGGTCAGAACAGTGAATTCATCCATCGGGGAATTCAATCCCTTTCCACTAACATAAAGGATGTGATTGCTAGCTGGTTCATCGCCTATCATCATCATGTCAGACTCGAGGAACAAACCAGAGTCGCTCCCAAGACATTTGTAAGTGGCTCCTCCACTTGGGTCACGCACGCTATTTGTGCTGGTGCTGCGTATGGAGATCCAACGGCACAGTGAAGCGGCTATTCATCGGGAGGCGGTCGTTTGGTCTATGGGCTATATAATTTTTTAATTAAAAAATCTGAAAATATTTTTAAAATAAACTTGACCATTTATTGTACTTGTAGCAAAAAGAAAAATCCTCATTGACTTCTTTTAAAAAAAATAATGTTTTGGTCAAAACAGTGTGAATAGTGACCTATAATACTAGCAAATAAAGTTTGCCCTGAAGTCAACGTTGGGTTTGTATTCACGGAAAAAAGTATACTAGTCTTTTTTTCGAGACAAAAAAATATATAGGATCAAGGGGTATATACTAGTGCCAAAAAAAGTATACTTCTATTTTTTTTTGAATTTTTTTGTTATCATTAATTTTTTTTCTCTATATAGGGCGTATATACGCCAGGACTAAGGGGTATTTCCCCTGTTCATCGATGCTACGTGTGCCTGCGATGAAAGATTTGGATCGCTCACTAACCACACAACCATGGATCGAAGCATCGCATGTCACACCACGAGGTTTTTTCGAATAAGTAATTTTACCGGAGCCGGGATGTACCGTGTAGGATCCACCCTGTACTTGCGTTGAGATCAGGTTAGCATTTTTCTTTTTCTATGTGCTTCTTCCGCGCAGTAGTCCTAATACCACCAAATACAATTTGTCATACCTGATATCTTTTCAGTATGGTACAGTGTTGTATGCCAGGGAAGAGAATGTGAGCGAAGAGAAGGATGAGTGGCTGCATGCATATACTATTCTCTCTCTTCAAAATGAAGACTAGTATTTTATTTCATTGTGATAGTTAGAATAGTTCATAACTTTTGAAATGATTATTCGTCTTTGAAACTTTTTATAGATTTGAATTGCTCGCGCCAGGAACTTTAAAATAAGACCAATATTGGATATATTTCAACTAATTTTATTTAACCGATTTCAAGAAAACATATTTCACTCAACGAAAAGAAACATATTTCACTCATTTCACTAGTTTTAGAAAATGTACTACACTCATTTACAAAAGATAGATTTTCCTCATTTTAGAAAAAACATTACACTCAATTAAATAGGATACATTTCACTCATTTCAGAAAACACATTACACTCACTCAATTGAAATACATATTTCATATGTTTCCAGAAACTGATTTCAGTTGTTACAAAAGATATATTTCACTCGTTTCGCTAGTTTAAAACACATTACACTCATTTGCAAAAGATAGATTTCACTCATTTCAATGAACAAAGTTTACTCATTTCAAACAAATCATTGCACTAATTTGAAAATACAGATTCACTCATTTACATAATGATTTCACTCTTTTGAAATACTAAGTTTCAGTCTTTTGTAAAATATTAAAGTGAAATATGTTTTTGAAATGATTTAAATCTTCTTTTTGAAGTATTGAAATCAGTTCTTTGATAGTTGAAATAACCAGTTCACTCATTGTGAAATAAGAAATTGAAATTGGAATAACTGAAATGAGATTGCAAATATATACTCCTGGGAGTATGTACTCCCATTCTCAATATACCTCATATATGCATTAATTATACCTCTATATTATTCTCAATATACTTCATTAAATATTCTAAGATACCCCAGTACGAGTTTTGTTGAAAAAATATCATCTGCGATGTACTTTTTGTAATATACCTTTTTCACGTACAAACACATCAGTATATACGTAAACATTTAAAAATATGTAGACTCACATGAATTTTTTCATGGAACTCATTTTGGGGTATCTAATAATTACTAATGAAGTATATTAAAAATAATAAAATGGTATAAAAGATTCATCTATGTGGTATATGAGAAGCGGGAGTACGTACTCCCAAGAGTACACAACTATTTTTCTA
>NC_041390.1:571271122-571275620 GCF_002162155.2 Triticum dicoccoides | reverse complement strand
TCAGTACTATTTTTTAAATATGGTAGTCTATGTTTTTTACTGGATTGAAATCTTCTTTTTTGAAGAATTCAAATCAGTTCTTTGAGAGTTCAAATAATTAGTTTCAATCATTGTGAAAAAAATGAAAATGGAATTGGAATAACTGAAATGACATTGCAAAAAAAAATTGCTCATTTTGAAACACATATTTAAGTCATTTCAGAGAAATGGTTTCGCTCATTTTGAAAAGGTGATTTCACTCATTTAAAAAAAACTAAATTCACTCATTTTGAAACACTGATCTCACTTATTCCGAAACACATACTTCAATCATTTAATAAGACAATTTCACTCATTCAAAAACAGATTGTGCTCGTCTCAAAAGACCAATTTAAACACCGATTTCACATATTTGAAAACATATATTTCATTCGTTTCAAAGAACTAGTTAGATTAATTTCGTAAAACTGATTTCACTCATTTCATTATGTTAAAATAATGATTTCACTTATCTGAAATTACAAGTTTCACGTATTTTACACCCAAAAAATGTCTAATGTGTATGAAAAACATATTTAAAAAAAATTGTTTCACTCAATTCTAAGATAAAATTTCACTATTTTCGGAAAGCCGATTTCAATTATTTCAAAAGTTGAAATTTAAACATGTTTCAATATATTCAAGATTGATCTTGTTCTAAAGGTCTTGGCTCCAGGAGTTCAAATATATAAAAAGTTTCGAAAATGGAATTTTTGTTTTGAAGATATGAAGAATTTAAATAGTGAAAAGAGAATTAAAAGCGATGGATTTGGAGATGGAGAGGAGAGATAATGTGAGAGACATGCATGTCAAAGTCTGTACTATAAACAGTAAAAACACAGAAGGACCATGCATGCGTCCTTGGCATGTGCATGGTGGGACCCAAGATAGAGAAATGCGTGTTCCAAATAAACAGAATACTGCAAAGATTTTTCAGATACTCTATGCGGTGGCGCATTGTGATTGGGTGTAGTCCGTGGGTACCTCCCGACACCTGTAAAAAGAGGTTTGCCGAGTTTTTTCTGCCTTTAAAGTTGAGATGCGCTGCGTCGTCACGAGTTCATATCCTCCCGGCCGGCGTGTGCGTGAGAGAGAGAGAGAGAGAGAGAGAGAGAGACCATGGAGAAGAAGACGGTGGTGCTGTACCCGGGCCTCTCCGTGAGCCACTTCGTCCCGATGATGCGGCTCGCGGGGCCCCTCCTCGACCACGGCTACGCCGTCTCCGTCGCGCTCATCGACACCGGCGTCAAGCAGGACATCGCCTTCGGCGCCGTCGTCCGCCGCGTCGCCGCCTCCATGCCGTCCGTCCGCTTCCACACTCTCCCGGCCGTGGAGGACCCGCCCAAGCTGGCCCAGGACGGGCAGTTCGTGCTCACGTACCTCCACCTCGTGAGCCGCTACAACGACCGCCTCCACGACTACCTATGCTCCATGCGCGTCCATGCCGTGGTTGTGGACTCCCTGTCGAATGCGGCGCTCGCCGTCGTCAAGAGGCTCGGGATCCCTGGCTACACCTTGTTCACTTCCAGCGCCGCCACCTTCGTCGCCTTTGCCCAGCTCCCTACGGTGCTCGCAGAGGGCGGTGCGAGCTTCAAGGAGCTTGGTGACACCCCTCTCGAGCTCTTCGGCCTTCCGCCCATGCCGGCTTCGCACCTGTCGGGCGAGGTGCTCGAGGACCCGGAGAGCGACACATACAAGGCGATGATGGCCTTGCTGTGCCGGATCCCGGAGGCCGACGGCACGCTAGTGAACACCTTCGAGTCGCTGGAGGCTCGTGCGGTGGCTGCTCTCAGGGATCCTCGGTGTGTCCCCGGCCAGGCATTGCCTCCGGTGTACTGCGTCGGTCCATTTGTCAGCAGCATCGCCGACGCCGAGGCAAAAGAACGGCACGAGTGCCTCGCCTGGCTAGACGGCCAACCGGACCGCAGCGTCGTGTTCCTCTGCTTCGGGAGCATAGGCACCGGAAACCACTCCGCGAAGCAGCTCAGGGAGATCGCCGTCGGCCTCGACAAGTCCGGCCACCGCTTCTTGTGGGTTGTGCGAACCCCCGTCAGCGACGACCCGGAGAGGCCACACGACCCCAGTGCCGACCCGGACCTCGACGCGCTCCTGCCGGACGGGTTCATGGAGCGAACCAACGGCCGTGGCCTCGTCGTCAAGCTGTGGGCGCCACAGGTGGACGTCCTCCGCCACAGGGCCACGGGGGCCTTCGTGACGCACTGCGGGTGGAATTCGGTGCTGGAGGGCGTCACGGCGGGCGTGCCAATGCTGTGCTGGCCGCTGTACTCGGAGCAGAAGATGAACAAGGTGCACATGGTGGGGGACATGGGGATCGCCGCGGAGATGGTCGGGTGGCAGCAGGGGCTGGTCAAGGCCGGCGAGGTGGAGGCCAAGGTAAGGCTTGTGATGGAGTCCGAGGAGGGTAGAGAGCTCAGGGCGCGAGCGGCAGCGTACAAGGAAGCCGCGGCTGTGGCTTGCAAGGACGGCGGGTCGTCGCGCTTGGCGTTTGCCCAGTTCCTGGCGGACGTGGCCAGCCGGCAGGATCGGGCTTGCAGTGAGGAAGTGATCCATGGGAGTGGGTGACGCATCAGTATGGGACTGCGTGTATTTATCTTTTTCTTTTTCGTTTGGAAGAGCTAACACCGTATGTTTGTGTGCAATAATCCTACATCTACACCATCTACGTAACCTTACTTAATCTTGCTGATTTTCGCGGGGTTGGGCCATGCCATTTTCTCTTCCAATCAGAGCATGCCAAACTAGCTCTTACGTAGCTTTACGTTGATAGGTAGATGTAGCAAAGCCCGTTTGTGTGACATTCGGTGTGGGGCAGGAAGATAGATGTATCGTAGAGATCCCCCAACACCCGACCCCCTCGCAATAAATCGAGAAATGCATATGTGTACCATGCACGACAGGGTATACAGTGCTACCGAGATCAATGTGTCGAAGATTCATGTAGCTATTTTTAGTGACATACTCCTTCCGTTATCATCCGAAATAAGCCGGTAGCTATGTCAAAAAATAATCAAAAACTCCTTCCGTTCACAAATATCCCACTCGTCCCATAAAATTTGTCTTACATTTGTCTAGATATGAATGTATCTAGCACATTTTAGTAATGTTTTGACAAGAAAAGAAAAAGTGTGCTCTACAAACCTTACAAAAAGACCTTTGAGTGTTAATATAAGTAAAATGGCAAATAACTAGTTAAGTAACATGAGTCATCAATGACTGTGAGTGATAAATAGCCCAGGTTTTCTATATGTTTGCATTAATTCAATTTTTGGGTTTGATGTCTTTGAAGCCGCCGGCTGTAGAAATAAAGGAAATATGCCCTAGAGTCAATAATAAAATTGTTATTTATATTTCCTTATATCATGATAATTTTTTGTTATTCATGCTAGAATTGTATTAACCGGAAACTTAGTACATGTGTGAATACATAGACAAACAGAATGTCACTAGTATGCCTCTACTTGACTAGCTCGTTGAATCAATTATGGTTATGTTTCCAAACCATAGACATGAGTTGCCATTTGATTAACAGGATCACATCATTAGAGAATGATGTGATTGACTTGACCCATCCGTTAGCTTGGCACGATGATCGTCTAGTTTGTTGCTATTGCTTTCTCCATAACTTATACATGTTCCTACGACTATGAGATAATGCAACTCTCGAATACCGGAGGAACACTTTGTGTGCTACCAAACGTCACAACGTAAATGGATGATTATAAAGGTGCTCTACATGTGTCTTCGATGGTGTTTGTTGAGTTGGCATAGATCGAGATTAGGATTTGTCACTTCGATTGTCGAAGAGGTATCTCTGGGCCCTCTCGGTAATGCACATCACTATAAGCCTTGCAAGCAATGTGACTAATGAGTTAGTTGCAGGATGATGCATTACAGAACGAGTAAAGAGACTTACCGGTAACGAGATTGAACTAGGTATTGAGATACCGACGATCGAATCTCGGGCAAGTAACATACCGATGACAAAAGGAACAATGTATGATGTTATGCGGTTTGACCGATAAAGATCTTCGTAGAATATGTGGGAGTCAATATGAACATCCAGGTTCCGCTATTGGTTATTGACCGGAGACACGTCTCGGTCATGTCTACATAGTTCTCGAATTTGTAGGGTCCGCACGCTTAACGTTCAGTGACGATCGATATTATGAGTTTATGTGTTTTGATGTACCTAAGATAGTTTGAAGTCCCGGATGTGATCACGGGCATGACGAGGAGTCTCGAAATGGTCGAGACATAAAGATTGATATATTGGACAGCTATATTCAGACACCTGAAGTATTCTGGGTGATTTCGAAGAAAACCGGAGTGCCGGAGGGTTACCGGAACCCCCCCGGGAGAACTAATGGGCCACATGGGCCTTAGTGAAGAGAGAGAGGGCCGGCCAGGGCAGGCCGCGTGCCCCCTCCCCCTCTGGTCCGAATTGGACTAGGGAAGGGGG